>NC_041394.2:319266041-319566041 GCF_900747795.2 Erpetoichthys calabaricus
ATGGTTTGCTGTCACCAGGTATGAAAATTTTTGTGTTTCGAGGTTGACATCATGATATAACCAAATTTTTTGCACAAGTCGACAGTCTCTGTTTCTGTTGTGACATTGAAAGATTGTTCTCGGCCTTGGGTTGTGATCACAACCCGGAAGAGTGGCGTCTCTTCATTGATTCATCATTGTTAAGCCTGAAAGCTGTTCTGCTACACAATGGCAATGTTTATCCTTCAGTACCTGTTGGCTATGCAGCACACATGAAAGAAATGTATGAGAATATGGAACTGTTGCTGAAGCACATCCAGTATAGCAGGTAAAACTGGAATAACTGTGGAGATCTTAAAGTCGCTGCTCTGTTACTAGGACTGCAGCTCGGCTATACAAAGTACTGTTGTTTCATCTGTGAATGGGACAGCCATGCCAAAGAGTAACACTATTCTCGACAGAATTGGCCACTCCGTAAAAAGTAAGTTCCAGTACAGAAAAATGTGGCACATGAATTGCTTGTTAACCCGGCAAAGATATTTTTGCCTCCTCTTCACATAAAACTGGGACTCATGAAGAATTTTGTGAAAGCACTGAACAATGAAGGCAAATGTTTTCATTATTTAAGACAGATGTTCCCAAGAATAACTGATGCCAAGATCAAAGAGGGCATTTTTGTTGGCCCCGAGATCAGACATATTATGAGTAACAAGCGGTTTGAAGATCTGTTGGTTGGGATTGCCTGGAAAGCCATCAAAGACGTTGTTGACAATTTTCTGGGTAAGTACAGAGCCCCAAACTACATTCAGCTGATAGACAAACTTCTCAAAGCATACAAGACAATGAAGTGCAACATGTCACTCAAGATTCATTTCTTCCACTCACACTTGGACTTCTTCCTTGCATATCTCGGTGCTGTTAGTGATGAACAGGGTGAAAGGTTTCACCAGGATATTGCTACAATGGAGAAACGATACCAGGGCAACTGGAATCCGTCAATGCTTGCTGACTACTGTTGGACACTGCAATGTGATGCACCAGACATTGAATACAAAAGAAAATCAGGAGCAAAACATTTTTAATTCTGTTGAATTTAATAGCTTATGCGAAACATAAACGTCAGTAAACATATAAATGCCTATTTCTCAGAGTTCCTACGTGATGCAGTAAAACCAAAACTATATTTGTGCATACCCAGTAGGTACCTGTCACAATCAGCAACAACATTTCAGGAAGCAAGACTTTTAAAAAAATTGTTGTGCAGTGATATCTGACCTAATTACTGACCCTAATTTGTTGTTGTCCCAACATTTGTTTGGAATGTGTTGCATGCCTGAAATGCAGGAACAGATGTTGTGATAAACCCAGGGCATCAGTGAGCCCCAAACCCCAACACGAACACACTTGTACAGTCCCGGGTTCAAATAATCAAAGGTTTTTATTTTAAATACCTCCAAAGGTGACACAAGCACAAGCACAAACACAGGTCTTCCTCTCACAATACCTCCTTTCTCCCTACCGACTACCCTCCTCCACTCAAGCATTGCTCCACTACCTCCCAGCTCCAACTTGCCTGAATAAGGGAATGCAGTCCCTTATATTACAGACCCGGGAGTACTTCAGGTGCCATGGCAACTGCCTGATGAAAGCACTTCCGGGTCGCATGGAAGTCCATAATAGGGAGCTTGTCTCCCTACAGCACCCTCTAGTGGCACCCAATGACCCCAGCAGCTGCTCTACCGTACGACATAACCTGGCATGCCCCGCTGGTTTCCTACTGTACGCTGACCTTCAGGGCTGCTGCCATCTACCGTGCTGGGGGAATAAAAATCCTCCATCAACGTCTTCTCTTTTTGATGGGCTGTCCGTCCTCTCTTTCCAGTCCTTCCTTTCAAGTCTGCTCCCTCTCATGGCTGGGATCCCTGCCCAGCCTGTGTGGCATCTACAATGTATATTAACAAATGAAATGAAGTTGACCAGACAAAACACGATATATCTTAAGTTCATACTGTCTGAAATTAAATAGAAATCCAAGTAAATTTAAGAATTACTGCATTTTTTATTTGCATTTTCCATACCATCCTCATTTTTTTTTGATTTGTGGTTGTATATCTGTATTATTTTTTGTCATCTTATAAAGATACACGTAGATTAACACTGCAGCCACCAGCATTTTTGAAGTACTAAAGGCTATGCCAAGTCCTGTCAAAAAGATTTTGTTCTCACTAAATATCAGCTTAGCTTCCTGATAGTTGATGATTGGTGCTCAATTTTTACTTAAACATTGTGTGTAAAACATTGCAAAGTAATTTCAGTTGAAGCTAGTTTTAGCTAGTTGAAGAAACTGGGTGGACGTTCTCTTCCCCTCCACTCATAATTACATCACTAGAGGACTTCAAAAGACATCAGTGAGCAGGAAGAGACTGTCTTAGAGCATGAAGGAAATGGAAATTGGATAGCAATTGACCGACTCATGTAGAAATTAGTAAAGGGAATTAGTGACGGGATGTTATAACTAAGAGAGAGAGAGACAGAGGGGACAGCAGGCTGTTGACTTAAATAGTGAAGGGAGAGAGAGAAAGAGGAGGACATAGCCATACTGCTATGTTAGCAGATGCTCAAGGCTGTGACATCGGGGAAACAGTGGCTGAGACAGTGGTGGTGCATCGGTAGCAGCACAGAACAACGGAACAGCTGACAGAGGTTACAGTACTTGTGCTGATGCTACTTCTAGCATCCATCCTGGTGAGTCCTTATAGTATTTTATCCTTACACATCTCCTTGCAGGGTGGCACAGTGGTAGTGACAGTGTTCATATGCCAGGCACTTCCTCTGTGGAGTTTGCATGTTTTTCCCATGCTTGTGTGGGTTTCCTCAGGATATTCTGGTTTCCTCCCACAATCCAAAGAAATGCAGATTAGGTGCGTATATGTCTGCCCTGTGATGGACTGGTGCCCTGTCCAGGGTTTGTTCCTGGCTTTGCACCCTATGCTAGTTATGATGGACTCCAGCAGGCCCTGTTCAAGACTAAGCAGGTTAGAAAATGAAATGCCATGACATCATTTTTTGTAAAAAATCTAATAATAAGTCACAATTTCAAACATTACATATTCAGCAATGGACAGAAGCGTAAACATTTTATTGCACAGCAGAATTTTGTGAAAAATACATACCCTTTAAAAATCCAAGCAATTAACTAAACAAGCATGTGGGAGAAAACCCATGGAGACCAAAGGAAAAGTCCAAAAATACTGTGACGTGGCAGAAGAGAACAAAAGTGAATTTGATGGATAACTAAGGATATTAAATACTGTTTGCCTTTCTGTGGCAGCTTGTGTTATGCATGTACTGAACAGGAGGGAGCTGTGTTCCAGTAATCCTCTGTGCCATCTTCACTTCCCTATATGGTGTTTTGCAGTTTTAATGGGTGCTGTACAAAGATGTATTATAGTCAAAGATTTTAAACTCTATTGTGCACCTATAGATGTTGGTGAGCATAGGTAGCGATATCTAGAATTTTGTCTGGTGTCTCAGGTGTTTGACAATAACTGAAATCTGCTATGACTACCTCAGGTCATTGGTGATAGTAACTCTAAGAAATGTAAAGGTGCTGACCTTTTCTACAGCATCCCAGGTAATATAGATGGAAGTGATTTTTTTGGCTGTCCCTGTTTTTCACAGACATTCAGAAAGATTGCTGTCCTATGTCAGAAGGAAAAGACTGTCTCTGTAATATTGTGTTCATCATTAATCATCATTTTCATTACACTGATTCTGTTGAGGGTCATCGCAGTTGAACGTTGAACCAGACAGGCAAGGCCACCTGTCTTCATCACCTTTTCCCAGATTCTTCCATGCAAACTGAAAAAAATATGATAATAGTTCTTCCCCTGTATCTTCTCCCAGTTTACAAGGGAAGTGACTGGAATTGCACTAACGTCATGGCTAAAGAACCTCAAGTAGTTCCTCCAAGTACAAATAAGCAGAAGGTTTAGGGAGAGTTTCCTGAATACAATGAATCTTAGAGAGTAATAAAAACAACTTTAAGATGTATGTATGAAATATGAATGGTACTTTTCCATCGGTTTTCAAACCCCTGTTAATCAGCCACTTTATGAGTGAGCATAAAGTAGTACTTAATTAATTCCACCCACGAAATCACCTATAAAAAAGGCAAACTATTAATGATACATCTTGTTATACATTCAGACTTATCATCAATGATGTTTCCCAGAGTGAAGGGGTTTTTTGGGTCTTCTGAACATCATATACTCTTGCCCAGGGTTGACCTGGCCCAACATGTGTCTGATCAGTGTTCTGCCATGGTTAACTCTGCTTTATCCACAGCCAATGTGAAGCCTTCTCAGCATCCTCTGTGATGTTGTTGATAGTGGTCCGATTCAGGTGCCTGTTGTGTCTATTTGATTAAGGGAAATCCCTCTGTATCCTCTCTATGTGGGCATACAAAGAAAATCTCACTTTTATAAAGGAGAGCTTGTTCTTCTTTTAGATGACAACTGGGTGGTGCTGTTTACTAAGGCATGCGCAGTGTTTCCAACAGTAAGTAGAAACAAGATTGGGATGGCATAACAAAGACTGTACCTCCCACATCACAAAATACCTTTGCTTTCTTTTCAGAACAGGACAAACATAAAAACTAACTGACCAGGGTAGAGCAAATCTGTTAAATTGATTGTGAAGGTACAATAATTATTATACATATGATGTTTTATTTTTCCAGAATTCATAATTGAAAACTGAATAAATGAATGGCAAAATGTAGTAAAAATTCTCAAACAAATTCAGAGATTTATTTGTCAATTATTTACTGTATTATGACCACTAGGGGAAATTGCAGCACACCCCAACCTGACACAACTGCCATGATACAAGTCCCTGTACCAATAAAAAGAGACTTATTTCCACAAATACTTTACAAAAGGCCTGTTGTGACAGTGGTATAAAACACAACACACTTATTCTCCTTCTCTTTTTTCCTCCTTCCACTCTGTCAGGTGAGTGTTGACCTTTTTCCAACCCAACTCTGACTCATCTGGATGAGGTTGAGCGACTTTGGAATCTCCACAAAGTAGGGATTGTTAACTCAAACTGCTCCACTTGGCGGCCCCCATGGAGCCCAACAGGGCTAATACAAGGGACTACAACTTCCAGCATGCTCAGCAGGTGTCTGTTTGGGAATCCTGACACAGGGATGCTGCCACCTATTATGTTGAGGGAGCCTGTAGTCCAGGCAGTTTTTTCTGTCCCTGTCCTTCTGTCACACTGGCCTCCCAGCTGGATATTGCTCTTCATTCCAGCCCTGCCGAGAGGACAGCATGCCCACTACTGCAACCCTGCTGGCTAATGTGGGAAAAACACTGCCACTCTTTTTGCCCATTTAACACCTGGGCCTTCTTGCCAAGTAAGAAAAGGGAGTGCATCCTGGCATGGTTGCCAGTCCCTGCACGCTATCCATTACAATACATATTGTAATAATTCAAGTACAAGGAAATGAAAAAAGTATTTTAATTATAAACAAATTTTAAAAATAATTATAGAAAAAAATAGTAAAAACCAGCCTGGTATCCACCATCTGCTTTAAGATCAGGAATTTAAAATTTCTAATTTCCACCTCTTTTTCTTTGTCCTCCCCAGACAGAGGTACATCTGTTCTCACAGCAATAGTGTGAAGCAGTTCACATAAAAATATAGTGATGCTACTCAATGATTTATGAGAACAGCAGAAATGAATTTCTCGTACAATATTTGCATTCTATAACATTCATTCTGTCTGATGATACTAAGTTATATTGTTCTTTAGCCACCATCTGAGGGTTACTTACAAATGTCACCAGGTTATGCATTAAAGAAGTTCTTTCATGTTCCAATGTTTTTGTACTTATAAATTCTACATTTGAAAGAGTAGGCAAAGCTCCTTCCTAGGATAAGCAAAGCATATTGATAGGTCTCAACAGAACATTTGTGCTGGCTTGCAGTCAAACCTGTCACACTTGACCTTTGTAATCCTTCATGTCCCCTAATCCAGGAATTTCTTGGTGCTGTATTATTAAATACAAGAACAAGATCTCTATTATTGAAATTTCTTTTTGGAGGCAACCACTTTATTATTTTTTTTTGTAGTTCTGGCAAATATTCCTTAGTCCAGAGCTTCCATTTACTGAACTTGTCTCCATCTGCATCTGGAATAAAGATAATCTTTATCACAGTCCAGGTGGCATGGCTACATTGCCCTTTAACAGTATTAAATAACTCAGAGTTAGCGCTTTCAAGTAATTAGGATCATTAGGAACTACAGTATACTAATTGGATGACTGTTGATAATTGATTCAACCTCATATAAAAATGTCTGTAAACTTTCTTCATCTAACAACTGCTGACTTACAATGTAGTATATAACCTTCCTTATTGTCCTAATTTGCCACTCCCATACTCCTCCACGTTGTGATGCAACAAAGGGTTAATGCCCTTTGACAGTAACAACTTCTTCATTTTTACGTTATTTAAAACACTGAATAACTTCACAAAGCTCACTTTCAGCACCAATAAAATTAGTCCCATTATCAGAATGTAACACTTTAACCTGACCTCTTTTTCAAATAAATCTGCAATATTGCATGAATACAAGAGTCTGTATCCAATGAATTTGCCATTTCAGTATGTACACCTCTTAGTACTAAACAAGTAAAAATCACTCCATATCTTTTAACAATGGTTCTCCCCTTTTTAATTTCAAATAGGCCAAAATAATCTATTCCAACGTTAGTAAATGGTGGTTCATCTGGTGTGAGTCTATCACTGGGTAGGTCAAACATTATCCGACTACCTTTAGTCCCATGCAGCAGTTTACACACTATACTTACACATTATACTTGAGTGTGCCTTTGTTTTGCCTTAACATGTATAACATATGATTATGACCACTATGTCCCACATCTTAAGAATAGATATCAAAATAAGTTCCACAATGTAATGTCCTTTTAACAAAATAGCTGGATGTTCTGATTCTTCAGGCATAGTAGACCTGCTCAATTGACAACCAACTTTCAGTATATTGTCTTTAAAAAATGGAGATAAGCTGTAAATAGGACTGCCCTTTAAAACCAAGTTTCCTTTATTTAATTTATCAATTTCTGTTGGAAAGCTCTCCCTTTGCTTAATTATTTCCAACTCTGCCTTTACTATATTCTTGGTCCATTCTGAAAGTGGACTTATAATTGGTGATCCTTTAAAGTGTTTCATTTTCCTTTCCAGTTCTAACTTTTGCTCTTTGCTGTTTATTTTTAAGTGGTTGCATATAATTTGCAGGTCCTTCCTTTTATGTAGTAAACACTGCAGTAAAGCCTTCAGCTTCAAAATCCATGCTACGGCTCTTTTTAGATGATACCAATGCAAACTATGATGAATAAACTGAGTTACAGGATCTGCAATCTCTTCAAAGAATTTTCCTCACCTCTGAATCATTCAGTAATGGATGGCCTATATTATCTGGCATTTTAGGCCACTCCATTTCAGGCTTCATTAGAAAGTCTGGTCCTGTGACCCATTTCTTAGTTTGTATGAAAATGTTGCTGTGTGAAACTCTAGAAATGTAATCAACTAGATTGAAAGAAGTGCTCACATATCTCCATTGTGACACATTTGAATGATCCCTTATTATTGTGATTCAGTTAGCAACAAAAGTATGGAATCAGGCCTCTGTCATTTTCTTATGTATTTCAAAACAGATGTGCTGTCTGTCAAAAATACTGCCACCTTAAATCTCAAAATTGCATTTCAGCTTTCATTATCTGATCCACCTTTATGGGCTAGAGTAGCAGCAGTAAACTCAAGTCAAGGTATACGAGACTGGCTTTACTGGTGACACTCTTGATTTTGCCCTGATGAAAGCAGAATGCAGTTTATCATGACAATTCTTTAAAAGCAGGTGAGTAACTGTGCCATATTCCACTTGTAAATGCAAAATGATGCACCTGGACTGAAATTATCTTACCAATGTTAGATGGCTTTATATATCGATTAACTTTAAATTCTGACAACTGATGTAGATTTAATAACCATTCAAGCCATTCTTTAGTGAGGATTTCAGGAATATTGTCATCCCCATCCATATGTCCATTCTGCATGACTTTGCTTTATTGGGAGAATCGGTGGAGCTAAGATTCCCAAGGGTTTTCACAAATGGAAACAAAACCATAAAATGAATACCAGTTCTTGCAAGTGTTTATCCTGCATATTAACTTTAGATCTTAAAACATTTGATTCCACACAACACTGTATCCCTAAAGCTTGTCTCCGATGAATGCACATCCTGTTCAGAGTCTAAATCCTTGACATCTGGGGCCTCAACGCATAACATTGTGCAGTAGAATTCACATTAAAATGACAAAAGATCAAAATGTGCGTACGCACAAAAAAAATTCAGATGCAGGAACAACCGTGCGTAAGCCAACTTCCATGCACTTCTGCTACATAAATCCTGGTTTGTGTGAAATGTAACCGCTTGTGCACACGCCCTGCCGCCCCTCCCCAGACTCCCTCCCAGAATTATGCCTCTTTGAATATGCAAATCAATATAATATTGCCTTAAGTTCAGCATTCTGTGAAAAGACAATGGCAAAAGCACAGGGGAAAAAGAAGAATATCAGTGAATGCCAAGTGGAGGTAAGGAAAAACTTACTATTTGTTGGTTTAAGCAGTTGTATAAACAACAAAAGGAAATTGATCGAAAGCTTCAAGTTCAGAAAGTCGCACAGTACCTGAAATAAAAAAGAAGTTGTCAGATATGAAAGTCCACGAGAAAAGGCAAAAATCATAGCCCACCGTCTGAGTGTCATATGGAAACTTATTAGGGTACAGAGAAAAGGAAAAAAAAGTAGGGACATTGTGGAAAAAAAGCTTGAAATATCAACTTTAATCTCGAAATTTCCACTTTAATCATGCAGTTTATTTTGTCATTAAAGCAGAATGTCATCAAACTTAATCTTAAAATCTTTTAATTTACTAGTTTTCAAATCCCATCACAACTAAAGAAGCACGTTATATGCTTCATATTCTGTGTGTTTCTTCTATGTACTCTATATATGTGAATCACTACTTGCTTCTTAAACTGGCTTTCTCTTCGGCCGACAGGACACAGAATGCATTACATTCATGATATTTACAGATCGCTGAAACAATTTAATATTTAAGATGTATGCTTGATATCATTTTTATGATGAAATGAATTAAAGCATGTATTAAACATGGGACCACAGTGGCGCAATGTAGCGACGAACTGACGCCTTGTCCCAGAGAGTGTTCCTGCCTCCTGCAAGATGCTTCTGAGCATGTGCAACCTTCGATGAAATAATTTATTGCAGCAATACTGCCTCTTTCAAACGTACTAACCCCCAATTCCTGTCCTTCCTTTTCTTTCTCCAAGTAACCAATCTCCATACAATCAGCTCTTTAATAAATGTCAAGCCATCTGTAAGCTTAGAAACGCCCATTCTTACAAACTTTTAAGGAACATTGAAGTATCTTCATAGTACATGTTTAATTATTCCATCCATCTATCCATCCAGGGTCGCCCAGTCCCCAGGAAGCATACAGCGCGAGGCAGGAACAATCCCTGAATGGGGCACCAGTTCATTGCTACTGCTGTTCACCGTGTCCAAACATTTAATAACTAGTATACATTATTTAAATGGCGTTAAAAATGTATCTGTATAATGTAATATATATACTTGACTGCATTTCATCTGAAAAAAAGATATCAACAGCTCCAAGAAGATAGCGCCTGGAAATCTAAATCGACTTGCTGCATCAGGTTGTGCAATATTACAACTGTAAGGCAGTTTACAGTGAGGTAATTGTATGTTTATGTACAAACAGTTCTACCAGGAACACTTGATGGACTGATTGAGTGTGTTTATAGCTCTCTGTTTCTGAAACCGCGAGGGTTCTTGCCAGGAAAGGCTCTGAATGTTGCCGAGATGAGAGAAGTTCAAATAGACTTGTGCGCATGGCTGAGGCAATGTGTACTAGAGTTGTACCCCGATAATTCTCTCCACTCTTGACGCAATCTGCGATAGGGCTTTCCGATCAGCTGCTGTACGGCTGTGATTCCACACTTAGATACAGTGGGTTAAATCCTCAGGAGTGCACTGACAGTAACAATGCTAAAGCAGCTATAGTATTTGGAATAGTTTGGCCATTCCCATTGCACCATTGTATGGTTACAGGTTGATTACAATCAGATGCCTTAAACTAAAAAAATGATATGAGGTTAATGTCAGTTTATTTAATAAAGCTACGTTTAGGGATGTGACTCTAAAAAATAAAGGAAGCCCACTCAGGAACACTAGCACTGCTTTAACACTGGGTGCTGCCAGTTTGCAAAACCAAGCCGAAAACTTGCATATGCTATGGTTTAAGCTGGCATGAGAATGTGCGTGGTTTTACGCCAAGTTTAGTTTTTATACATCACAATGTGAACATGGAAACGGGCATATCCAACATTTTTGTATACATGAGGCCCAATGGTCATCAAAGAAATCCCTAATAAATCTGTATCTTCTTCTGGAAATGTTACTTGATGGAACATTACTTCTACATCTGCCAAAAAAGCTATTGTTTGTTTTCTATTCTTCATTAACACACAAATATGAGTGTTTGTATGGACCTTGTAAAAGCTGTATGTTCAATGAAATTCCTTGAAATGTTGCTGAACAATCAAATATGACTCTAAATTTCTGTTTTAAAATGTGGTTATTGATGCATTAGGTACCAAAATCTTATTTGACTTTTCACTAATCTGTTCTTTTGCAATTTTTCAGCATAACCTTTTTTTCAGCATTTCCCTTAAAAACCTTCAGTAATAACAAGCTTTCATCTGAGATTATGGATCATTTTCTGAGCTACAGAGTGATTGTTAGGAAACATCATTTCTCTGTTTCTCAAAGGAAGACCAATGCAATAATTACCAGTGACAAGTCTTACTGACTGAGAGATACATTTTATAAACTGTTTATATTCTCTGGACATTTCTGAATTCCCAACTTGCTGACTCTCAGAGGAGTCATACTTTATTTGGTGCTGTATAAGCTCCTCTAGCATTCCAAAACAAATACTATTGGTTGAGGCCATTAAGTGTCTCTTTTTCATCACGGTGTTCCCTTCTGCTTTGGTGCACAAATAGTCAATCTTACTACAGTCTTTATTGCATAAGGACCGTCTCCCTTACTGTTTATAATTTGCTATGGCTCCAATGCTTTAGGTATGATTGCTCCTATAACAAATCTATACCTTTATCAATATAGGTGAGGCATATTTTATCCAAATATGGCCATTTATTCACATCACTCTGTTGTGAGATATTTTCTTTACTTCCTGGAATGGTTCTTCAGGGAAAAGACTTGTGGAAGCTCAGTAACAGCATTGCCATCTAAGCTGAAAACTTCAAGCTCTCTGACAATGTCTGTACTGACCTTCCTTTCTTGCCCCATGGTACACCAGAAGAATGTTGGTTTTCCTACCTGTTACTTTTAATTCTTCTCAAAACGTTCTTCAGTACAGAATATTGCTCCTGGACCTAGAAATGCATAAGTTACAATGAAGTGATTACTTTTTCCTAGATTTCACTTTAACTGGAACACTTCCGTAATTACAATTACTGCCCCCAGCCCCTGTATAACCATACATTTTACTGTCAAGAAGACCAATGCACTAATTTCAGGAGATGTGTTATTTTAAGCTTGACAACTAGATGGTGCTGAGTCCTTTAATTTACTATCTAAAATGCAAAATGGTAGGGTTTTTCACTGAGCATTTCAAACACCTTAGTCGTTCCTGAAATTTTCTTAAGTGGCCCTCTGACAAATACCTAAAACTTTGCTCTTTTACTTCAGAAATTGAGTTTCTCTTTGTGACTTCTATTTAAATGATTTACAACATTCCAAACTAGTGTCTTTATGACAAAAGACACATTGCCTGTAATTTGCAGAATTCTTAGCAACATTATTTATTTTTGCTTTCCTTTTCTTTATGCTTGGGCACAGACCTTATGCTTGTAGCAAAAGTTTTTTCTCTTTATTATACTTTGGGCTTGTCTTGCCAGCAGAGTTATCTAGTACCTTTTTCCACTGCAGCCTCTTGAATATTTCATATAATGGGTGCGAAGCAAACTTTGCTTCCCTGTTCATAAAACTAACTAAAGCTGTAAATTTAGCCTTCCGGCCACTACTTTCCTGCATCTCATAAGCAACTCCCATCCATTTTTCTCTCAGCGGGTATGGGAGCTTAGAAACAATAGTCTGCATATTAGTTGAGCTATTTATTTAATCTGAGTATTCTGCACTGTCTGTTGTGTTACAACAACTAGTAAGAAAAACTGCAAAGACTGTTAAAGCTTTCCCATCTTCTGATTCAATAACTGTCCAGATCAAAGTCCTTTTCAATACATGCTGTAGCAAGTATGTATTAATTCCCAAAGTTGTTATGTAGCAGTTTCTTTGTTTCCTCATAACCTCTATCTGAATCCATATGCTTGTAACTGCGAACAAGCACCTTGGGCAGTCTGCTGGTATACTGCTTCAGGAAAAATAGCCCATCTTTGTTACTTCAGTTCTATCCTCAATTAAAAAATCTTCATGAACAAACCTTGCATTGAAGAGGATCTCTGCCAAATACTGGAATATCCAAATGAGGAAGAGAAGACAGTTGCTACTGTTTCACCAAAAGATCAGTAATAACATTTTGATGTTGCATGATTTTAATCAAGTCCAGGGCATTTGATTCACTGCGGTGCTAATTGTTTGTTTTACTGTTGTGATCTGACCACAGAGAAATATCTGACATAGCTGATACTCCTTTCTGTCTAATTGTCTGTGGCATCTCCACATGACAACCAAATAATTAAATGCTTCCTGTGCGATATTAACCTCAGAGCTCCTGCTACTTTTAAAAAAACATCAATCTCTTCCTGCTGCATTATGGATGAACTGTGTGCAGATTCTTGTAGCTTAGCATTGGCTGCAGCAATGGCCATTTGTAACTGCATACTCCTCTTTCTTCGCCTTATGTTAAGCCTCTACCTGTTCAATATCCTGTATTTGCTTCAAAGCATTTCCACGGGCTAGCAGCAATGCTAGTTCAGCAGCTATTCTTAATCTAGCAGTATGAAGTGGTAGACAATACTGAAGTCAGACAACTTATGTAACTCCTCTGTTTCCCTTTAGCATGAGTGGAAGTCACAATCATATATCACAGCATCACATTTCTGTGCCCCTTTGACCTTATTTTGCCTTTGACCTTTTATCCAGTCCCCCCGGTCAGTCTGATCCTGATTTATTTCTTCTTCAGATGTATGTGCCTTTAATGCATTATTAATGTCATGAAACTCCACCTATATCTTTGAGAACTGCATAGTCAACATTATGGACACAATTTCAACATTGGCGTCATGTTCCATTAAACTTTCTATTAAATTTTTCCTTAACATGCCTAACGTAGCCATCTGAACTCCTATTACCTGGTTCAGCCTGTCTCCTTGCACCTTAACAGTAAGCTTAACATACTCTTTTTTGGTTGTGTATCCTTCTCTTTCGGATCCATTGTAATATCTGCACTATGATCACTAGTGTATTTCAACTTAATGATGGCAATATAAATGCACAGTTATATTCAAAAAATTACTGGAAAATTCTGCTACAGGTTATTGTTGAAGGCTATCCATAGGACATAAATATTTACCTTCCTTGCAAAAGAGTCACCTGCTTTGAATAATCAGACTACTTTGATTAATATCTCATCCACACACAATGCGGTGGTACAGAACTGCCTGCTTCCTTTGAAACTCAACGAGTTCTGGGGACATTGGTTTCTAATCAGGTACTTCTTGATATCTGATAACATACTATGGTTGAACCAAATTAAATGTGTTTTTGCTATTATTCTTCAGAGGAAATTGGCATGCACCATTGTTTAACTGATCGTCATTTTGATCTATGCAGAGACTGTTGCATTTATTTATTTTTTGGTTAATGAGAATAAAGTAGAACAGAGAAGTATGGTCTGAGACTTCTGACTGCTGCCTGCTTCTTTTATGCTTTTTCACCATATTGCTGTGGCTACACCCTGTAGCAACAATGGCTGGTGCCTGGCCCAGGTTTCCCTAGGCCTGCGGCCCGGTAACAACTGGGGGCTTGTCCGGGATCGGCACCCTGTTGTGGAGATAATCATCACTATGCCTGGGAATTCCTGTTGTGAAGCTTCAGGGAAGACTCCTGTAAGTGTGTTATCTAGAGAGCCCATCTTCAGGTACAGAAGGGAGATGGTAGCATCTGGACCATGCAAAATGCTGATCTGGGATATCCACAGGAGATTAATATTGCTGGATTACAATCAACTCAGCCTTCTGGCTGCAAGCATAGAAGACGGAGAAGGAGATGAAATTGGAGAAATCTCACAAATAGGTGAACAAGAACTTTATTATTTCTTTTTTGATTATGCTAAGGGGTGGGTTGGCACCCTGCCCAGGATTGGTTCCTGCCTTGTGCCCTGTGTTGGCTGGGGATTGGCTCCGGCAGACCCCCCGTGACCCTGTGTTTCGGATTCAGCGGGTTGGAAAATGGATGGATGGATGGATTATGCTAAGGGTGATAAGTTGAGGAATTTGGTGGATGAAGGCATGTCACACTTATTTCACCCTCCAGGATATAATTGCACATCTCCTAACCGGAAAGAATTTCCCCCCTGGTAGGAGTAAGGATTGTACAGGTGTCATCACCACAGGACTGGATCAAGATACTAATTTGAGCAAAATTAAATATCTAGGCTCAAACTTTGAAAATAGGAGGAACTCTGAGGAGTTGAAGAAGGGATGCCTTCCTTATATGACTTCAAATCAAGTGGTGAGACTCACTAATGTTGCTCCTTTTCTGCCTCGCAGGGATTTCAAAGTCCATGGTGGCCAAATCTGTATTCACCCTGCAAGTGGTCCTCCAACTTGTAGCAAAACTTGGGGGTTGGTGGGAAGATTGGCATTTCAGCCACTGTAAAAGCATCACGCAATTCCGAAATGGCAGACAGGACTGCTTTCTGCTCTCCGTTTGAAACAGCTCTACTGCAGTCTCCCATAGGAATGAAGTGCATTATGAAGGGGATGAGGGAAAGCCCTCAGGAGCCTTATCCCCAGAAGAGTTAAAGCCGTCAGAGAGCCAATGGGGTCAGACCTGTTGGGGACTGGAACTACAGGTGCTGGTCATAAAATTAGAATATCATAACAAAGTTGATTTATTTCAGTAATTCCATTCAAAAAGTGAAACTTGTATATTAGATTCATTCATTACACACAGAATGATGTATTTCAAATGTTTATTTTCTTTTAATGTTGATGATTATAACTGACAACTAATGAAAGTCCCAAATTCAGGTATCTCGGAAAATTAGAATATTGTGAAAAGGTTCAATATTGAAGACACCTGGTGCCACACTCTAATCAGCTAATTAACTCAAAACACCTGCAAAAGCCTTTAAATGGTCTCTCAGTCTAGTTCTGTAGGCTACACAATCATGGGGAAGACTGCTGACTTGACAGTTGTCCAAAAGACAACCATTGACACCTTGCACAAGGAGGGCAAGACACAAAAGGTCATTGCTAAAGAGGCTGGCTGTTCACAGAGCTCTGTGTCCAAGCACATTAATAGAGAGGCAAAGGGAAGGACAAGATGTGGTAGAAAAAAGTGTGTACAAGCAATAGGGATAACCGCACCCTGGAGAGGATTGTGAAACAAAACCCATTCCAAAATGTGGGGGAGATTCACAAAGAGTGGACTGCAGCTGGAGTCAGTGCTTCAAGAACCACACGCACAGACGTATGCAAGACATGGATTTCAGCTGTCGCATTCCTTGTGTCAAGCCACTCTTGAACAAGAGACAGCATCAGAAGCATCTCGCCTGGGCTAAAGACAAAAAGGACTGAACTGCTGCTGATTGGTCCAAAGTTATGTTCTCTGATGAAAGTAAAATTTTGCATTTCCTTTTGGAAATCAAGGTCCCAGAGTCTGGAGGAAGAGAGGAGAGGCACAGAATCCATGTTGCTTGAGGTCCAGTGTAAAGTTTCCACAGTCAGTGATGGTTTGGGGTGCCATGTCATCGCTGGTGTTGGTCCATTGTGTTTTCTGAGGTTCAAGGTCAACACAGCTGTCTCCCAGGAAGTTTTAGAGCACTCATGCTTCCTGCTGTTGACGAACTTTATGGAGATGCAGATTTCATTTTCCAACAGGACCTGGCACCTGCACACAGTGCCAAAGCTACCAGTACCTGGTTTAAGGACCATGCTATCCCTGTTCTTGATTGGCCAGCAAACTCGCCTGACCTTAACCCCATAGAAATCTATGGGGTATTGTGAAGAGGAACCAGACCCAACAATTCAGAAGAGCTGAAGGCCACTATCAGAGCAACATGGGCTCTCATAACACCTGAGCAGTGCCACAGACTGATCGACTCCATGCCACGTCGCATTGCTGCAGTAATCCAGGCCAAAGGAGCCCCAACTAAATATTGAGTGCTGTACATGCTCATTACTTTTCATGTTCATACCTTTCAGTTGGCCAACATTTCTAAAAATCCTTCTTTTGCATTGGTCTTAATTGATATTCTAATTTTCCGAGATACTGAATTTGGGACTTTCATTAGTTGTCAGATATAATCATCAACATTAAAAGAAATAAACATTTGAAATACATCAGTCTGTGTGTAATGAATGAATCTAATATACAAGTTTCACTTTTTGAATGGAATTACTAGAAATAAATCAACTTTGTCATGATATTCTAATTTTATGACCAGCACCTGTAGTACGGTGCTGAGGCATTGCCTGCTCCACAGCAGCACTCAGGTCCCCTTTTGAGGTGGCCCTCCAGGTAGGCACTTGGAATGTCTTGTCTTTCCGGGATGCTGACCATATTCCTCTACTGTTGGAGGAACTTTGTACATTCAGAGGAGCATTTCAGTGGCGGCACTCTCTGAAGTGCACTGACCTTTGACTGACCAGATCTCTGTAGGGAAGTACAACTTTTACTGGTGTGGGTGCTCTGATGGCTGTCATACTCAGGGAGTAGCTTTTGCTGTGGCAGACCGGCTCCTTCTGATGGTGTCTAATGTCACTCCCTTTCAATGAGCGTATTATGAGACTCATAATAAGGCACTCTCTGGGTGCCTTGTCTGTTGTCCTAGTGTATGCTCTGACCACAATAAGTGATGTCTCGGTAAAGCAGACATTTTATTTGCAGCTTCACTCAGTGGTTGATGGGTGCTACTCCTCTGGTCATGGGTGATTTCAATGCAACCACTGGCACTGACAAGGCTGGCTATGAGGATTGTGTCCATCCTCATGGGTCTGCCAACCATGGTGAAAGTGGTTCGATGTTCCTTGACTCTGCAAAAGGCCAGGGACTGCGGATCACTGGACCCTGGTTCCAGTGGCCTGAGCTGTATCGTTTGACTTGGTACTCAAATACTGGTGGTGCGGTGAAAGAGATCAATCACATACTCATGAGCAGACGTTGGAGCCTCTTACAAAACTGCAGGGTCTATTCTGAATTCTGACTACCGACTTGTTGCTAATCTGAAGATCCAACTTAGGTCCAGTAGGCTTACCACCTACTAGGAGAATGAGGCTGGACCTGGCCATAACTCCAAGATCAGGCTGTTTCTAATGAGTGTGCACGCAGTTTGTGTGAGGAACTTGCACACTTGGGTGAGACTGCTGATCCTAATGTGATGTGGGAGATCTTCCATGACATGACCCTGAAGGTTGCTGAGGGTTTTGTTGGTTAGGGAATATATTCCCGGACATTTTTTCATTCCTGCATTCCTAGGAATGAAACTGCTCGTAATTCCCGGGAAAAACTGGAATGATCAAGTTCGCATATATAGCGTGTAAATGTGTAAAAATCGATCAAGAAATAATAGAGTTATAGTTGAAAATAATTAAGTGGCACGGTTTTTTGGACCATGGTGTAGTGTGTTGCCAATTAATTTAGTCAACAACAGACCAGCAGCAGTCAGTCTCCCGGCTGACTGAGTACAGTGGACTGGGAGGAGTCTGCACTGTGCAGCTCACGAATGCCGGGACGGGGCAGAGTTCATTGATGTCTATGCTGTTGACAGCTTTGAACAGCAACTTGAAATTGCAATGCGTCAGTCTGTTACTTCTGCATTATCTGTGTTAAGAAACTTGCCATCATAGAATGATGACAAGAAACTGGATGCATCCAGTAAAAGCTGAAATGGCGGTGTTTCAGGGCAATGGCAAGCGCAGGCATTGTTTAGAACAAGTGTATCAGTATCTGATGACTCGATTTGAACGACCGCACGCTCAACACGTTGTGCTTTCTATGCTCTTATTACCGCAACTAACTAGATGCATGTACTTATATGACAGCATGAACTGCTTCTAGTTAAAGTTAATCTTTTATTGGTGTCAACATATTGCAGTAGTTTTATTAAAAATAAGTGTCGCTTGTTCTAAAACTGTTCACATGTGAGATGCCCATGCACTGTGTCATTCCCGGGAGCCATCCGGGAATGGATTCCCTAGTGTTGGTGTTACCAAATGTTTCTATAAGGAGGTGTTTTCGTCTCACAGGGCACCCTGGATATCATTGAGAGGAGTCGCAGTCCATGGCTTGATGGCAACTCTTGTCTGTACTGGGAACTGAGAAGGATGGCTGTGAGGGCTCTAAGGGCAGGTAAGGGGGCAATTGTTAGTGGAATCTGTAAACAAGTGACACACCATCTATGGTCTACTGACCCACATCTTGCATACAGAGGAATTGAAACGTTACACACATCCAAATCTGTTCCTTGGGGAGTTGCAGTCAGGAGTGGAGTGATGGAACCAGTCTTTACTGATGATGCTGAAATTGTGACACGCTGGGCTGGCTGCTTTGAGCAGCTGTTTAAAGCTGAACCACCAGATTGGACATTGGATATCTCTGGGTCCACGGTTGAGGCTGATCCTCCAATTTGCTGTAAACCATCCTGAGATTGCACTGGTGGTGAACCAGCTGAGGGTAAGGAAGGCTGCAGGGATACGTGGTATCCGGGGTGAACTTCTCCAGGCTGGTGGTAAGGCTGCCATCCTTTCAGTGCAAGCAATCTTTGTTTGCATTTGGGAGATGGGTGTCATACCCAAATGACTGGAAAATGGGACTTGTCATCCCTATCTGGAAAGTGCAGGGTTATCGCAACTGCAGGGGGATAACACTGGTCTTGGTGCTGGGTAAGGTCGTTGCTAGGTTCATCTTCAATAGCAACCAAGATCACTTGTTCACCTAACAGTGACCGGAGCAGTCTGGTTTTACACCTAAGAAGTCTACCATCGACCACATCCTGGCACTGAGGGTTTTCATGGAACGCAAACGTGAATATTAGCAGAGTTTTGTTGCAGTCTTTGTCGATTTTCATAACGTGTTTGACTCAGTTGATTGAGCTGCCCTGTGGAACATCCTGAGACTTCGTGGGATTTTCCCAAGGTTGCTGAATATTATGGCTAGCCTGTACACTGGTACTGTGAGTGATGTGCAGAGTGGAGTCAGAATCTGCGTTTTTCTCAGTTGATTCTGGGGGTTCACCAGGGTTGTGTTCGTGCTCCTACCCTGTTCAATGCTTGCATGGACTGGATGTTGGGCAGGGTCATGGGTCATCTGTTGGTGAAAAAAAGATTCACTGATCTTGACTTTGCCAATGAATGCTGTGATCTTCACGGAGTCAATGGAGGCCTCTGATCGGGTCTCTTGAGAGACAGAGCCAGGAGTCTGAGTGTCTGGGCCTGCGAGTGTCCTGGATAAAAACCAAGATCCCGGCCTTTAATGACCTCTTAGGGCAGAGCCATCAGCAGTGTGTCTGTTTGCAGAGAGAGTATCGACCTTGTAGAGAGGTTTACTTACCTTGGCATCAACATTCATGTCTAAGGTGATTCTTTCTATGAAGTCAGTAGACAGACTGGAAGAGGATGGGGGTCATGAGGTCACTGGAAAGGGTAAAAGAAAAGTATCTTCATTAGAAAAATGAGATATAATAAAGCCCATCACTATCCTCTCCAGCAATACTTCTCCAATCCCCTTTGCTGCCCGATGACAAAAATAAATTTGCTAGCATTCTTGTCTCTTTCCACCTTTCTTTTGGCATCTTCAGCCACACCCCTCTGTTTCCACTCTCATAACTGAGTTATTTCCTTCTCACACCTTTTAATTCTACCCGTATTTATTGCAATAAGAGCACTAATAAAACTAAGTAATCACTATTACCTAAAGACATCCCTGTCTCTTTCTCTCTTTATTTAAATATTTACCATGGGTTACATTCTCTCCCCATTTAAATGTTTGTTGTCATCAACAGACTAGATTCTCCTGACACTCAGCTAAGATGACATGTAAACAATGTGCACATGTCAGTCTTGACAGCTGTTCAACTGATCATCTATCATGGGGTTACCATGTAGGGCATGCACCTGTGTATTACTAGTATATCAAGCATACAAGACAATGAAGTGCAACATGTGACTCAAGATTCATTTCCTCCACTCACACTTGGACTTCTTCCCTGCAAATCTCGGTGCTGTCAGTGACGAACACAGTGAAAGGTTTCACCAGGACATTGTTACGATGGAGAAACGATACCAGGGAAACTGGAATCCATCAATGCTTGCTGACTACCGTTGGGCACAGCAACGTGATGCACCTGATATTGAAAACAAAAGAAAATCAAGAGCAAAACACTTTTAATTCTGTTGAATTTAATAGCTATTGCGAAACATAACCGTGACTAAATATTGTCAGCAAACATATAAATGTCTTTTTCTCAGAGTTCCTACATTAATGCAGTAAAACCTAAACTATATTTATGCATACCCAGTAAGTACCTGTCACAATCAGCAAAAACTTTTCGGGAAGCAAGACTTTTCAAAAAAATTGTTGTGCAGTGATATTGGGATTACATTCTTGAGCTTGATACAGGTATTCTTTACTTAACTGTGGGAGGTGTTCTGATCTACTGTCTGTCAGGATGACATAGTATTCTAGAATTACTTCATCAGATATTCCTAAATGCTCCACTAATGGGTTTGTTATTTCTTTGTTATTTAGTCTGCTGACGTATAGCTTTGATTCCTACCAGTGGTATTTCCTTCCATTTATTTCTGCCTTTGGGTGAGCATGGATGCCTTGATAAATAATCAAGAACTAAGAAAACTTGCATGTTAGCGCATAAACACTTTAAACTCAAAAACATTTCATTGATTTTTTATGCTGTGCAATAAAGTCTAAATTCTGACTGCCTTTCTGAAGACTCTGCTCATCTATTCTGAAGATTTCTCAACAACACTACCACTATAGGTGATGCATACGGACTACAAGACTCTTTAATGACTCCAGTGGCCAGCAATTCCTGAAGGTGTCTCCATACATCATCAGTATCAGCTGGACCCAATCAATGAGTTCTCTCTCAGAAAGTGTTTTGACCTCTAAGTCTGGTATGATGTTCCACCCCTTTAGCCATTCCCATCCCATTCAACCAGGGAAAATACATTGGCACGGTGAAATGATTTCTGACCGAGTCACTTCTTCCAACCTTCTGGAATTGATGAGGCCACAAAATCAAAACACCTAGGGTACAGGGCTGGCTGTTCCATGCTTTTGCAGCTAGTCTCAGTGACAACATTGGAATGGAATAAATGGGCTATTACAGCCCCTGCAGGAATCTGTGCTACTTTACTAGATTAATTTATAATAGGGACAGTGATGCTTTTAGAATCAAAAACAGAAGACAGAAACATAACGAGCTGCACCATAACGCTAGTGAGTAATGTTAATGAAGATTTGTTGTCTCTACTACAATGGGGTTTTTGCTTGATTTATAAGAACAACTGAATCGATATGTAACCTATCTTTCAATTCTTGATTTCATAATTAAAGATCTGGGACCAGACCATATTACTTTTCCAGCCAATTCATCTTGGGTTTGCTTTTCTTGATGCAAATGATTTATAAATAGAACTGATAGAACAAAAGGTGTACCTGCTGTGAGTGAACATTGCTAATTACATCATTTTCTTTACATAAATGAGCTAGGTTATGGAAGAAATTTGCATTTGTTTCAATAATTGGTCAGGACCACAAGGGCTCAGGACAAATCAGAGCCAAAACAGACATATCAGCTTCAACATCTGTCACTTCTTCAGGAAGCCCTAAGTTAATCACAATGTACCCTTTGTAGGGATAGCTTGAGTCAACTTAACTCCATATGGCCAATCCACTTATAGGCTGGATGGGTACCTCTCTCAGATGACTCTTTGTAGAAACCTGTTAGCCACCATCAAGTAAAGCTTTGAACAGGTGTCCATTAGTCTTCACAAAAACAACTGAAGAAGGTCGCACAAGCCCCTTTGGAAGACAATTATGTTCCTGTGGAAATACACCACTCTTTTAAACAGAACAATTACTTTCCTTAGTCATCGGTAAGGTAGGGTCATGTTGTTTCTGGTTACTCATTGCCTTCTTCGGTGCCTTAATTAACTTTTGAATCACCTTGGGTAAATCTTCAGAATCATCACATTTAGAGGCTATATGTCCATCTTCTCCACATCTATAGCAGAAGCAAGTATTTGATACCTGTGTCTGTCTAGGTTTTGCAGCCTCAGAAAAACAGGAACTTTCTTGCCCATTTGAGCTGGCTTTCGTACATTAGAAGCTGACATGGCATTCATGACTGCCATCTGTTCTTTCAGAACCTGAAGCTGACATTTCAGAGTGTGCACTTCATTGCTAGCATCTGGCACTAAAATGTTATTTGTAGTAGACTGGGGGTCAAGAGCACTAATCGATGTCTGAGCTTGGAACTCTTTCTTCAGATTATTTAAACTGTCACGTAACATCTTAATTTCTTGCCCTTAACTTGTGTGCCTCAGATTGTTCAAAGTTACCCTTTTTACTATTAATTGGTTTTACATTAATGTTTAAATTGTGCCTGGAGGCTTCATATTCTTCTTCCTCTCGTATCTCATTCAGCAAAGTCAGAAATGATGGTGGACTCCTCCTTCTTTCACATAATTGCAAGTGTAACAACAGCATATCAGATTCTGTGGCTCCTCTTTTAAGCTGTTCAATCAGGGCTTTTTCAGCTAACCCCCTCATGTAACCCTTCTCTTTTTATAACTTTTCTTAAAGATTTAAAATTCAAAATAGAGTTCTTTCCCACATACTGTTTTACCAAATGTAGATTCCAAAGCCTATATATATTCCACAGGGTCAGCATCAGAATTTGCAACCTTTACAGCCTGTCTAATTTCTAAAGCTGGTCCTTTCACACTTTCCACAATTCATCTTTTTTTCTCTGTCAGAACAGTCACATTCTTCTACTAAGAGTCATATTTGTTCAATCAGATTATCAAAACATTCTTCTCCCACTGGAGTAGGCATGCATCCTGAAAATAAGTGAAGTCTACGACAGGCTGAATTCTCATTATAAGGCTGCGTAGTCTTAGCTAATTCATCCACAGCTCTAATAATACACTCAGGAGAACTAGCTTGACTTAGTCCTAAACATTCTTTGATTTCCAGAAGTTGTCTTTCACTATCATCACCCGGGACATCATGTGTAACACTGTGTGTAGAATTTACACTAAAACATGGTGTACGGACAAAAACAGACAAGTGCATAAGTACAAAAAACTCCAGATACATAAATCAGTGTGTATGCCAACTTCCATGTTCTTCCGCTCCATAAATCCCGGTCAGCGTGAAATGTAACGCTCATGAATGCACCTGCTGCCCCACCTCGACTCCTCCCAGAATTTTGCATATTTTAATATGCAAATCAATATAAATAGCCCTTTCCGTTCAGTGTTCGGTTAAAAGACAATGGAAAAAAGCATGTGAAAAAAAGAATTTCAACAAGGCAAGGAAAAAACGTACTATTTGTTGGCTTAAACAGTGGTATAAACAACAAAAGGAATTCGATTGAGTGATACAGAGTGCAGAGAAACTCGAAAGCTCAAGTTCATAAAGTTGCACAGTACCCGAAAAAAAAGAAGTGGTCAGATATCAAAGTTGCTGTAAAAAGGCGAGTCATTGCCCACTGTCTGAGTGTCATACGGAAGGCTACTAGGCTACAGAGAAAAAAGAAAAAGGGACATAGTGAAAGAAAAGTCAAATGTCCACTTCAGTCTCGTAGTTTATTTTGTCATTAAAGTAGAACATTTTAAACTTAATCTTAAAATTGTTTAATTTACTAATTTCTTAAGACCAAACTAAAGTAGCACGTTAAATGCTTTATATTCTGTGTGTTTTTCTATGTACTCTGTGTGTGAATCACTATGTGCTTCTTAAACGGGCTTTCTCTTCTGCCTCTTTTGCCCCCTACACTTCGCCCCAGATATTTTTCCAATCACCTACCCGGATCATTCAAACTTTAAAAAAAATGATTACCTGTATTTTATTGGTTTTTTTTATTTCAATTTTATTATAAATATCAAAATAGTGTGTTTTTTTCGTCACCTGAGTATCGACAGTGCATTGTGGTGCTGAAGAATAAGCAGTGTGTCGCAGACAGTGCAATCTCAATATATACGCTGCCACACTACGTGCCATATCATGTTATAAAAATTTATAATGGCAAAAAGTGTTCTGTTAAGGCAAAAGAAAACTGGTAGATGACGGCAACCACATTTACATGTTTTGAAAGAGAACGGTAGATTTTATTTTATTTTACATGTTAAATTGATTTGTTTTGACTACGGGGAAAACAGTATCTTTAATGTATAGCTGGTGCAATTGGCCTGGAGACTAAATCGAAAATGGGACTGTAATTTTTATTGAAAGTCTGATAAAAATTAAAAAACATTATATGACATAATAATAGTCTTAATGAGCACTACTTAAATGTATTTCATATGCTTTCTGTTAACCTTAACATTCCAGGTATATTTTAAAGTTTAATTGTATTTCACATATTTGGTTAATTTTTTGGCAATTTTAACATGTGCATTTATTAAACCAAAATAAATTAGAAGATATAAAAAAATTAGGTACATTATTTACAGGGGAAAACTGTGGAAGGCGAAATGTGGTCAGGGCAAAATGTGGTGGGGGTGAAATGTAAGGGACTAAGAGTGGGATACGAATTGTTGTGGGTGAAATGTGAGGGGCAAGTTTTCCGTAAACCGGGGACAAGAGTAGCCCATTATGCGTTGTCTCCTGCAGAAACCGTAGGACTGGTGGAGGAAGATGTGTGTGAGGCTCAGCATGGACCCCTATGGATGCTGAAGGATTAGTGATGGGGACCCAAGCCATGAATGAGGGTTGATTGTACCAACTGAACATTTGGAATACTAAAATGTATATTGAGATTATAATATTGTCATCATGAAGTGCAAAAAAGCATTTATATTTAAATTGTTATATTCATTTAAATAATTTAAACTATTAATAATTATACATTTATAACTTAAAATTTCTATGATCTTAAAAAAGTTTCGAAGAATCTGTGTTTTAAGGTTGAAGTTAGCTTTACTTTCACAGAGATAGTTTCTGTATTGCATTTGGTTATATTCAGAAAAGTGAAAAAGCAAGGACGGGCACTGGCAATTGATACATTTGAAAAGAGAGAGTACGGTTGAAATAGAACAATCTGAACCAGAAGAACATTCATTACATTGTGTGTCTGAAACCACCAGCTCACAAACCAAACACTTAAATTAAACCATTGGGCTGCAACTGATACCCATTCATACGCCCAGCCTCTTGAAGCCTCAATACATTTACATGAAAGGTTCTCTGCATTAAATGTACAGGTAATTTTACAATATTAATGTAATTATATAGAAGCCCTCTAGTTCAACCCTATAGCTCATTGTATGACTTAAAGCCTGTCACTTAACCTGCCTGTGCTCCTCTTGTAAAAGTTTCAGTGCCTTATGATACTGTTTCTCTATAGGAAAGTGCTGTAATAAATAATTAATTATCAAGTAATTAGATATAAAAATATTCAATTTTTATATGTACATTTTATATGGCATTTGTAGTCCATGTGGAGTTTTTGTCTAGTCCCGTGTGTGGGTGGGTTTGCCTCCAAGTAGTCTGGTTCTCCACCCACATCCCTAGGATATGCAAGTTAGGACAATTGACAATTCTAAAGTTTCCCAGTGTGAGTACAGTATGAGTGTTTGTGTGTGCATGTGTGTGTATACCCTGTGATGAAGCAATGTCTAGTCCAGGGCTGTTTTGTCTTGCACAAAAGCTTTGTTGTGATACGGTCTGACCACAAATAACTCTGAATTAGATTAAGCAGGTTTGAGAAAGGTTTATTATAATATGAATTTCTTTTCTTGAGTTTTGTCACATTTTATATGCTTTTCTTTAATTTACACAACATGTGTAAAGTTACGCAATGGTTTATTTTGTCAAAGAAATTAGAATAGTTAAAAGTCTCTGGGGGTGTGGGAAGTGAGAAACAATTTTCGGGAGTTGAAGGAAGCCAAGGAAGAAGTTGGTTTAAGGCAATAACTGACTCAGGGTGGAGCACACTTGAACTCCGTCAATAAACAATGCATTTTTTACTACACTTACATATTGCATAATGTTACCATTTTATCCAAATTTCACCCAAAGGCATATTTTGCTTACTTTTTGATTAGTTATTACATTTTAATATACTGTAGCTCTGTTTTTTCTGTTAACAGGTGTTTAAATTATTTTCTGCTAATAGCATGTTATTAGTCAGAACTGTAAAGACGTTATTGAGGTTGTGATAACATATATAAGTTTCACACAAGAACAGGCAAGGAAGTTTGTGTAAGGAGTTTATGAAAAAGACAATGAGACTTTCACAAGCTTTTTTCATTAATGTAACAACAAACATTATTTCTTGTATAGGCTAAAATCAAGCAAGGAATGCCTAAATGTGCTTTAGCAGGTCCTGTTTTTGACAGTCCCCCCTGCCTTCACTCTCTAAGAAGACAAGAAGAAATTCCAAAAATAAACTTTTAGGAAAAAAGAATGGAAGAAACAAAGTACAAAGGGAGAACCCCTTACAGGTAGGTTGAGAGTGCAATGGGTGTCAAAAAATAAGGTAAATACAACCCACAAAACAGAACACAAGTATCCCGCTTTACAGAGTTAGATGGCCAATCGAACGTTACCCCCTCAGAAATACAACACAAAAGTACAAACTACTTTTTCTTGCCCAGTGCTCCTCAATGAGTGCAGGCATACAGTACCATAACTCTCAAAGCAAAATGCAAGAACAGATTATACCACTTACTAAATACAAAACTATCATAAAACAAAGTAGAAATGAATTAACATAAATGAAAAACAACAATATCTGTCTATCGGATAAATGTAGGACCACTGCCAGTCTATAGAAAAAGAGTCAACGTGTCAGCCAACCAACTGCCTCCCCACTATTGGCCATTCAGCAGCTGAGTCAGTGTTGGACTGGCCAATCTGATTAATGGACCCTTCTACCCAATGATTCCGGAGCCTCTTTATCTGAGATGACTTTTCCAATGGCAGACAAACAACTTGACAGTAGAGCAATGGCTCCAAGTGCCACATGAAAATATCAAGAAACAGAATAGGAGATATTTAGTAACAATGTATAAATATCATATTACTTATATTTTGGTACTAATGACTAACAACAAAGATGTACTATGCACAGCTAATCAGCAGCTCTAGCCTGGGTATTCTAAACTGAAGTAGTGAGCCTTCAGATAGGATTAAAAAGTTAAGACTAGAAGGGCACCTCTTGTAGTAGCAGGCAGACCATTCCACAGCTTTTTGACCCAGTAACTAAAAGCTTGACCGCCCACTGTGATTTTGTTAATCTTTGGAATTATAAGTACGTTGGAATCTTGAGTTCTTAATGTGCACTCGGGTTTGTAAGTAATGATAAGTTCAGATAAGTAAACAGGGTCTTAGCAATTTAAGGCTTCATATATTTTAAAGGAGGATTCTGAAATCTGTCCTAAACATAGCCGGGAGCCAGTGTAATGTCTTAAGAATTGGAGTTATGTGTTCATACTTTCTGGTTCTTGTAAGAACTTCTTTGAATAGCATTTTGAATTAACTTAAAGCTGCATAAAGAATGATTTGAGCAGCTAGTGAACACCACATTGCAGTAGTCAGTCCTATTGTAACATGTTCAAGAACCCTATTTCATATCTTCATTACTATATGGTGTCTATGTATCTTTTATGATCTAACATGTGTGTACTAATTTAAAAATGTTAAGTATAAAAGGGCTCTTTAAATAAAAAAATAAGTTTTATAACATACTAGTGAAGCTTCATCTGGTGTGCTGTGTACAGTTTTGCCCTTCAGCCTATAAAAAAGACATACCAATGCTAGAGAAAGTCCAGAGAAGAGCAACTAGGCTGATTACAGGACTAAGAGGTATGAGTTATAAGGAAAGATTGAAGGAGACTAAGAAGAAATATGATTGCAGCTTTTTACAATTAACATAAATTTAAAATAAGAACACACAGATGGAAAGTAAATTTTGTTAAGGGTAAATTTCACACAAATATTGAAAAGTATTTCTTTCTACAGAGAAGCCTAGACACAGAATAAATTACCACAATAGTATGATAGAGTGTATTAGTATTAGTATTAATTAGAAATTAACTGGATAAAGTTGATTAGTTTGATGGGCTATACAGCCTGTTCTTGTCAAAATTGTTCTAATGGGATAACATTATCAACATATTCAGTATGCAGTGTAGAAAGAATAAAAACATTTAATGCTGACAGTCCATGAATGTCCTTTTCCATAGGAACGTCATAGCTCCTAATTATGTGAACCTTGTTTTTAAATTTCTGAATGTTGTTGTGATCCCAACAGTCAAAAACAGAAAATTCAGCATACAAAATTGTTCACTTTTAACTAATATTGTCAGAGCATGATTTTTATTAAATTAGCACAACATTCTTTAGAATTCTTAGAGTGACTATATATGAAATCTTTTTTCCAAGCTTCATATATGTGGGTATTAAGGTGTGTTCTAATTATACAAGATACAGAAATGGTATTTCATGTAGTTATTCTATATTCAATTGACTACTGCAGTGCTTATTTTCAAAGTTTTTTTAAATTGCAGTTAATTCAAATTACTTTCACATGATTCTCTACTAAATCTAGAAAATATTTTTAATAAATTTTCATTTCTACTGCCACCTTCTTTGAATGACCAGGCCCCCCACACCATCCCTACTATGTCAACAACTCCTACCACGTCAACTGGTATAGCCAGTGATGAGTCCACTTCTGACCATCAATATGGGCTGTCCACACCTGATGACCAAGTGAGGAGACAACTAAGCAAGTTACATAAAAGAAAAACTGTGGGACCAGATGGAGTCAGTCCTCAAGCTGTTAAGGCCTGCACTGACCAACTTTATGTTATTCTCTGCTACCTGTTCAATCTGTATCTGTAAGGCTCCAGCAAGTGTTGTTGCTGTGGAAAACATCCTGCTTTGTTCCTGTTCCAAAGAAGGCAGGCACCTCTTCACCTAATGACTACAGACCAGTGGCACTTATATCTCACATCATGAAGACCTTTGAGAAAATGGTACTTAGACTCTAGGAGTCCTGTTGTGGTAAAACACCTGGACCTAATGCAGACTGCCTATCAGATAAAGATTGAAGTGGAGGATACAATTATTTACCTGCTCTACAAGGCTTATTTTTAGCTGGACAAAGCTGGCAGCACTCTGAGGATTATGTTTTTTGACTTCTCCAGTGCTTTCAGTACCATCCAGCCATCCCTTTTAAGGGGTAAGATCAGAGATATTCAGGCGGTTGAACCTATGATGTCCTGAATAATGGACTATGTGTTGGGCAGACCACAGTTTATGAGATTCAAGGACTCAATTTCCAATATGAATGTGAGCAACACTGGAGCACCACAAGGAACAGTCCTGTCTCCTGTTTTCTTGTTCTCTATACACCTCAGACTATAAATATAACAGCAGGTCATGTCACTTGCAGAAATTCTCAGATGACTCTACACTTATGGGGTGTATCGATAAATGGGGTGAGACAAAGCATAGGGGTTAGGTGAAGAACTTTGTTTCTTGGTGCAGAAAGGCCTCTCTACAACTCAACATAATTGATTATTGGCTTTTGCTGCATCAAAGAGCCTCTATATGTAATCACTATTCTGGAAGTTGAGATAGAGGTAGTGCACTCCTACAAGTACTTGGGGGATCCACATCAATGGCAGGTTGGACTGGTCTTGGAACACAGAGGAACTATAGAAGAAAGAGCAGTGCATGCTTTTTTTGTAGGAGATTAAATTCCTTTAATGTGAGAAGTGACATCCTTCACATCTTCTACAACTCTGTGATGGCCAGTGTGATTTTCTACGCCTTAGTTGTGCCGGGCTGGTAGCATCAATTCAAGAAAAGCCCACTGACTCAACAAGCTAATTAAAAAAGCAAGCTGATTTATAGGACACACTCTGGATTGAGTGAATTAAAACAAAACCCAGTGTCATTGTGAACAATGCTACACATCATCTCTCTGACACACTAAACTTGAGGATTTCCTGCCAACTAATCATTCAGCAGAAGTGTGTCAAGAAATGCTACTGGGGGGGTCCTTTATACCAACAGCAGTATGCCTGCATAATGCCTCACTGTGACTGAGAATGCCAAGCCAGAAGTTTACTTTCTTTTCACTTTCTTTCTTTTTAGTCATTACAGTGTGTGTTCAGATGGTATTGTATGTGTGTATACATATTTATTCATTATTTTATTTAATGAGCTTCTGTAAAAAGCTAGGAATAGATAAACTACTCTCTATCAATCTATTGGTATGTTTTTCAGTATACTGTATTGTGCAGAGATTTATTTTTCTAGGCATCCTATTAACTACAATTTTTGTTTTACTCTCCTCCTGGCCATATCTCTGTTGGTATTATTTGGGTTTAATTTTAGCTCAAGTTTATGTTAATGGGGCGTGATAAGGGATCGGTTTACAAAAGACCCACCCTAAAAGGCGGGGTTTAGAGATGATCAAATATGACAGTGGTCCAACCCCCAGGGGCGGGGTATATTTCATATTTTCATATTTACATATATTTATATTTTCATAAACTATTTTCATAATTTGGGGCGAGGCTTAAAGTCATTAATCAAATTTGGGGGTGGGGCTTATAGTCATCAATCATCTGTGTGACTGACAATAGCCGTCTGTATAACTGCTCACAGTTATTTTGTGCCCAAATGACCTTATAAATTCTACAGGCATGGTTTTTCTCAGTTCCTCCCTCCCTCACAGGCCATGCAATTAAACACTTCAACTTTTCAAAAAGCACATGCAGAAGTCTTAAAAATACATTGGACACTGTTCCTTGTGAAACATGAAACATGTCAGCAAGAATCTGATGCCCAAGATGCAATTTTAGTTTCATAAGTGTCAGCAGTATGCGCTGAAATTTGGACAAATAAGAATTTGTGCCCTCAGACAAACAAGGTTCAACATACTTGTACAGCTTTATCAGAGTAGAATAACTATGGAGACCAGTGTAATAACGAACTTTATCATCATCATCATCTTTGAACTGGGCTTCACACAAAGTGAATGACTTTTTCTGTACATTGCTGCACTTCGTACATCAAAATGCACACTTCTTTTTCCAGGCCCTCTTCGTAGCCACCCACGATATCTGTTTGTGCCTCTCTGTGTGTACTTGCTGATTCAACTGATGGTAATTCTTCATTCTCCTTGTCATCGTGCTCTATCTGCTGATTGAACATGGCCTGTGAGCTCTGTGCATCATTAACATCAGGCAAGACCTGCCAAAATATTTATCAAATATAAACTGATGTTCTCAACGTATTCATTAAATTACCGTACTTAGATTTTCTTTTCAATTAGCTAAGTACCTGTTAAAGAAAATTTCATACAGACAAAACTTATAACAAGTGATCAGGACAATAAAAAGCTGTATTTTATTCAGGCAAAAGGGGTTGAGCCATTTCTTCATAACATTTGAAGGAAATAATATACTACTACAGTAGGACATAAACTCTAATCACAGACAAGAATGACAAAAATGAAGTTTACCTTTCTCTTTTTGGAATCAGTAGTTGTAGGGCATTGATTCCTTCTCTTTTGCCAAATATATCGGTTAACTGTACTAAGTATTGCTGTTCGTGAATCATTAGCATAGCCTAGTTTTAAGTTAGGAACCCAGTCAGGGTTGACTTCATCCTGCATATATGCTGGTGCTCCTGTCAAAAAGATGCTTTGCTGAGTTACAAGAGAATTTGCTGATTTGGAATAGAAAGCAAATACTTTGTATTTAATTAAAAGAAACCCTTTCGATAATACAAATAATCTTTTCAAAATGGATTTACTTAAAGACATGCCAAAACATTACTGATAAAAACTCACTATGGAGTACAGGATGTTTTTAACATTTCATCATTAATTATGTCTAAAAACTCACTATGGAGTACAGGATGTTTTTAACATTTCATCATTAATTATGTCACTTTTATATCCCTATTTTGGAAGGCACTAGTGTGTACGCGAAAGAAACTTAGCTTAGGGTTTTTCTTGCTGCTGTTACTACAGCCAATCACACAACAGTCGATAGTCATGGTTGTCCAACTCATTCCCCAGTAAATTGGCTGCCACTTCTTTTTCATTTATGCATACTTTGATAATGACATCAGCTTAATACGATCCATTGGTTGTCATGGATTACTATGTCTACTTTCCTATCTAAAGCAGTCATATCTACAAAACTAAAATATTCACCAGATGACTTGTATCGACTTCGAACAAACTATGAATTGCCTGCTGATCTCCTGCCGCAGTGCGGCATTCTCCGACGACCAAAGTACATTCACTGGGGCTCTCGTAGTCATTTCTGTCTCAGCAGGAGTAGCAGTGGGTCTATTCCTTCACTTTGGTCTAAAAGACGCACTTGTCCACGTATTTTTGAGCGACGTGTTGATCATAACGTGCTGATTCCTCTGGTAAAAGCACTGGAATATATGTCCATAGACACTTCGTGGTTTGGATTATTTAATACTCGATCTATCTCTAACAAAGCTCTGCTGATTGGTGATTTTATTATAGACACTAAGATGGACTGTTTATGTCTTACAGAGACTTGGCAGCAACCGGGTGATTATTTCCATCTAAATCAAGCGCTCCCTCCAGGGTTTGTCTGCATCTCTAAATCCTGTTCTTCTGGGAGGGGAGGAAGTCTGACAATAATTCACCGCAAAGACACATTTCTTGGCACCATTGACACCTCATTTTATAATGTCCATTTCCTCAAAACTTGTGTAAAACAGGTGGATTGTGTAGTAGAATCCTGTTGTCGTTTTAATTTGTTACAAATTGAAATTGCTTCATTTTATAGCACAGAACAGTTTCTTCTTTCAAGCATACTTTACATTTTAATAAACCTCCTTCAAAAAGTTGTCTTGGAAAAATAAGCGGGTCCACATCTTATATATATTTATGTACTACTACTACCAATATCTCCCACATTCCATTCCCACAATTTATTTTATTTTTGCTAACTTACAGCGGCTGGGTTCGCTTCCCGGGTCCTCCCTGCGTGGAGTTTGCATGTTCTCCCCATGTCTGCTTGGGTTTCCAAAGACATACAGGTTAGGTGCACTGGCCATCCTAAATTGTCCCTAGTGTGTGTGCTTGGTGTGTCTGTGTGTGTGTGCCCTTTGGTGGGTTGGCGCCCTGCCCGGGGATTTGTTCCTGCCTTGTGCCCTGTGTTGGCTGGGATTGGCTCCAGCAGAACCCCGTGACCCTGTTTTAGAATGTAGCAGGTTGGAAAATGACTGACTGACTGACTGACTGACTTACAGCGGCTGTAATAAAGCGATTAAAAAAGTTATTACAAATTCCATTTAGAGAGTCGGTTTGTTTGTCTCCAGCGTGTGATCTGATAGTGTCGCAGACACCACTGCCCAGGCTACCCCTAGAATCTAGTTACTAATATATTGTAATATCCCTTCACAGGTGGGCAAATAAATCTCGCAGGCAAGTGGTGATAATTGTCCAAAGAAAAACTAATCAATGGTGTTATTTATTTTCTTCTGACTTCACAAGACGAAAAACAACGTAGTCAGGACAAACAACAAGAACTGAACTCAAAAACCATCCCACCACCACAAGTTAAACACCCTCTTCTTTTACCTGAACCTCCTTTTTCCAAAAGTCCCTCATCCCCAGCACCCCAGAGGCTGCTCATTAAGAGTGGCAATTGTGTCTGTAAAAAAGGCTCCTGTGTTTCTCATGTTAATAATGACAGTAGTCGAGCAATCAGTTCAAAGCTGGTCGTGTTGTAAACTGCTGTAATGATACACAACAAAGCAAACCGGATGCTGACTCAGCCAGATGACATCATCATGTGCTGCGCCAGCCTGCTAGCTAACATCCCTTAACATCTTTCCTTTCTGAACGAAATTAGCCATCAAGTGTATAACTAGAATTACCATTGACACCAAGTAAAACTATTGTTTTTTTTTTTCTCATAATAGACCTATAGGAAGTAGCACATTTTCTTAAATATAAACACAGTACGTCTATATCTATATACATGTGTACATACATATACTTTTTTTTTTTCTTAAACAATGTAATAGCAACAATAACATTACAAGTAGGAAAAATGACTGAGAAATAACTGCAAGAACAAGGGGGGGTGGTACATCACAAATTGAGTCTGTTGGGAGGCCTGGATACCCGACCAAAGCGTGAGATGACTGTGGTATGTTGTGCGGGGGTGGCATCACTAACATCAGTACAGGAGTCGTGAACAGGGGGTGTTGTTACTATTGCAGGAGATGACTGATCCCCCTCCTTGTGTTGCTCTGCCTTGCCGTTTCCTTCCAATTGACTGAAAGTTGCTGAAGTCCCAGACTTTAAATCTGAATTTTGCATAGAGGACTCTGCAGGCCTCAAGTCCACTCTATTCTGACGATACAGTGAGCCATCTACTTCTACTAAGTAGGATCTCGGGGCTACCTTCTGCACACAGGATCCCAGCTTCCAGATGCCCGTTTGATCACCTGGTAGCGGCTTCATCCGAATTGCTTCCCCCACTGAAAGCTCTGGGAGATCTTTTGCACTGCGATCATTTGCTTTGTTATCTGTTTTCTCTGACGTAGTTTCTCCACAACACCCGTCACAACACTGGGCTCTAATAATGCATTGGCAACTGGAAGGGCAGTCTTCAAGCGCCTGGACATTAGGCGCTGTGCTGGGCTACTGTCCATTGTTTCAGTTGGTGTGTTATGCCACTGGAGTATGGCCTTCCAGGCGTCAGTGCCGTCACACAGTGCTTTTTTGATGAGATTCTTTGCTAGTTTCATGGCTGCTTCAGCCTTGCCATTAGCCTTTGGGTGCCGTGGGGAGGATGTGCAATGTTCAAATTCCCATGCTGCAGCAAAGGGTCTGAATTGAAAGCAAGCAAACTGGGGCCCATTATCGGTGATTACCCTATCAGGTTGACCATACCGGGGAAACTGTGCCTTACAACGTTTGATGGTTGTTTCTGCAGCCAAATCAGGTAAGAGCTCTATCTCCCAAAAGTCCGAATAGTGGTCAACCAGCAGCAGAAAATCTTTACCGTTGTGCTGGAAGAGATCGATGCTGATGATTTGCCAGGGTCTGGTAGGAAGTTCATGAGACATCATTGTCTCTTTTTGCTGCTTTATAGCGTATTCATTGCAAACTGTACATTTGCTCTTGGTGCTAATCTCATTTTGTCCTTTAAGCACATAACATCACAAGTGGCCCCAGAATCTAATTGACATTGCTGTGGTTTCTTGTGAAGCTGCAGTGTAACAAGCTACTTCTTACCTCTAGCACCCATAGTGCCAATGCGTTCGGTAGAATAAACATCATCATCAGCAGAGCTGCCTGCTTGGTTTACCTCTGGTTCAATGGTAAGAAGTTTACCTTCCATTTGTCTTCTCTTGCTTTTCAAGCACACTCTAGCGAAGTGGTTGGCTGTTTGACATAAGTTGCATGTTTTTCCATATGCTGGACAGTGCTCCCTCCCACGTCCTTGTGGACTTCCACAATATTTGCATGTCGGTCGATCTGTATCTGAGACTGAAAACTGACTTGCCTGCTTTGCTGCGGTGATGGGTTGTGGCCTCCTAGTAATTCGCTTTGAGGTAGCATTAACACTATCCATGGAAGGTTTATCCAACTCCATCGACCTAAGTCTCATGTCAGTGAGCTCTGCTGATCGACATGTCTCCATGGCCATGGCCAGGGTGAGATCTCTCTCTCGTAATAACCGTCTGCGGGTTGCTTCGTTTGCTATACCTAGCACGATTTTATTGCAAACAAATTCGTCTCTTAATGCTCCATACTCACAGGTGGCGGATTTTTCTTTTAACCGTGTAAGAAAACTGTCAAATGCCTCCCCTTCCTCCTGTTTGCAACTCCCAAATACATAGCGTTCATAAATAACGTTCTTTGTAGGTTTAAAGTGTCCCTCTAATGCATTTAGAATAGCCGTTACATTGGACTGGTCCGCTGCTGAAAGATTCAGGTTGTGCTTGTAGACATGTCTGCACTCGGCGCCCATGATACTCCGCAACGTAGCAGTTTGAATTGCGGCGTCCTTCCTATTAAGCTCGATAGCAATGGCATAATCTTCAAATTCTGACCTGAAAACATCCCAGTTTGTGCCCAGGTCGCCACTCATTTTCATTGCCGTAGGAGGCGGAATGTGTGTTGCCATATCCGCGGATAAGTCCAGGATGAGCGCGACTACTAACTTGAATTGATTCGCAGCGGCGCGGCCCTTGTCTGTGCTTAGGATGCGAAAGAAAAGCAGTGCATTTTTAGTCTTCGGAGCCGTGTGGTTAAACTTCTGACACCATGTTTCTCATGTTAATAATGACAGTAGTCGAGCAATCAGTTCAAAGCTGGTCGTGTTGTAAACTGCTGTAATGATACACAACAAAGCAAACCGGATGCTGACTCAGCCTGATGACATCATCGTGTGCCGCGCCAGCCCGCTAGCTAACATCTCTTAACATCCTGTGCCTTTAAGGCGCTGAAGCATGATCACGTGAAAACCGTGGCGTGTGCAGTGAGCATGTGCGTTTGTGAGATGTACCTCGTGAAAGCTGGAACTACTGGAGCCACTAGAGAAAGTTTAAGTTTGTGCGTTGTTGACCAAATGTAAGTGCTTATGTACATATTTAGAAGTTAAGTGTTAAAAGTTAGAGAGAAAACTGTTCTGAATTAGTAGTTAGGTTAATATTTTACGTTTCCACATTGAAATTGTAATTGCAATTACGTTGAAAGTGTGAAGCTATAGTGCCACTTATTGGACATTTGTGTATAGCATAGTGAGATAACATGTACAGTATATATGTACTAAATGTCTTATTTTGTTGTTTGCCTGTTAGAACCACACATACACCTACTCACCTACCTGTACAGTTGTTCTACTTCATGTGAAATGTTGGCATCTCAACATTAAAGCGATGTTCCTGAAATGGTTGGATTAGTTCCTGTGTTCTAACCGACACACCACAGCGACTACAGCGTATTGCAAGTCTGCTTTCTTCATAACAATTTTTGGTCCTTCAAGCCGGAACGCAGTGGTTACTGTGGAACATGTATCCTTACTCCAACCAGCAAGCTGGAGCGACCTATCCAAGAAGACAGTCGCGCCCTCTGCGTTACTTAGAAGATTATGATTTAAGCTATGCAGGCTACAGGGTTCTAGAAGCATCATCTTCACTGCAGCCAGGAGTACTGCACACAATTTACCAAGAAGAGGATTATGATGCCAGCAGAATGTTGTTACCTCAAACTCTGCAAGCGCAAGCAACACCAAATCGTAGAGATCTAGAGATAACTTCACCAGGAACACAGAATAATTTTCATAGAAAGCTACAGCTTGAGAGAGACTATGAACACTCACAATCAAAGACAGCTTGCCTTTCTAATATTAGTCCTGAGTCATTAAGAAGGGCTGGACCAGTTCCTGCACCACGGACTGTCTATCGAACACCAGTGCCATCTCCTAGGACTTCAAATACCCCTTGTAACTACAACTACAATGAGGACCTGCCAAGAATGCAGAAACAGTGGGAAGGAGATAATGTAAGTAATAACAGTTTTAATGCACCTTTATCACCTGTCCACAAGCAGGAGGATCCTCAACCTAGCCAGGAGTCTGATGCGATGATTGACCTAATAGAAGAGATGGTGGCAAGGATGCGTGAAATGAGAGCCCAAAGTAGACAAGCCAGAATTCCATCCTGCTCTTCTCCACCTAGACCAGATTCCCTTTCCCATTTGAATCGTGATGCACTTCCTCAAAGGACACCAACCAGGCAACATCCACCCTTACATCAGTACTTTGTGGATCCTAACACACCTGCTCCTACTCCTCTTCCTTGTCCGCCTCACCAGCCTCCTCCGCAGCCATTTCACCAGTATATCCTGCAACCTCCTACATCCACAGAATGTGATCAGTACACTCTTGATCATCCCCAGTGGGAGTACTTTCCACAGGCACAAGAGACCTTCTATAGGGGACCTAAACCTTCAATCCCAGACTTCATCCATAAAGATCCCAGTGAGTTTGCACGGCTCAAGATAGCTCTAACCAACCTTCTCCCTGCAAGTAGTACAGAGCTATTCAAGTACCAGATTTTGGTTGAGCACCTGAAGTTAGAGGAAGCCCGTTTAATAGCTGATGCATACCTGAACTCTCTTTACCCGTATAGTGATACCATGGCAGCTCTTACTGAGAAATATGGACAACCTCATCAATTGGCTTTGAAGAAAATTTCAGCAGTCATGAACTCTCCAGCAATTTGTAGTGGGGATACAGAAGCTTTTGAGAAGTTTGCTTTAAATGTGCAAGCATTAGTAGGTATGCTGGGAACCATAGGGCCTGAGGGTGACGTTGAACTCCGATGCGGATCTAATGTAGCTCGTCTGTTGACAAAGCTTCCACCAGACCTTCGGGTGAACTTCCGCAGACACATGCTGCATAGACCAGGAGCGACCTATATTTTACTTGATCTCTCAACTTGGTTAAAATTTGAAGTGTGGTGTCACGATTCAGGAGGACAGCCCAGACAAGTGGAGAAACACAGAGAACCTAAACGTGGACCAAAACCAACTACGGTCTTACTTGGAGCAAACCAAAGCTCTGCGACTGAGACTTCCAACCCTTCTATAGATGAGCCATCAGAGAAGAAGAAAGAAAAGCCTAAACCTTACTGCCCATATTGTGAAAATATGGAGCACTTCCTTAGTCAATGTCCCACATTCCAGCAGTTCACTAAAGAGCAAATTATAGACTGGATCAAAACCAAGAAACGATGCTGGAGGTGTGGACGTTCGCATCAAGCAGCTCAGTGTAATCTCAAAACCCTGCAATATATGTAAAGGGAAACATCATAAGGTCTTGCATGAAGTTAACACTCTCCCCCCAAAACAGGATACATGTGTGCTGAGTTCATCTACTGAGACTCTTTATGGCGACAGACCCACTGATGGCAGTTATGTATTGCTTAAGGTAGTTAAGGTAATGCTTTATAATGGCAACAGAGCCTTGGAAACCTACGCAGTAGCAGCTAAAGAGCTTGGCTTAGAGGGAGAATCTGAAAAGATGATGTTAAGGACAGTTAGACATGACATTGAGACATTGGAGGGAGCATCAGTTTCATTTATGCTAACTCCTGCAACACAGCCACAAAGGAAATTTAAGATCCAGCATGACTTTACTGCAATGTGGCTAGCATTGGGTAAACATTCGTACCCGATTACTACTCTTCAGGAGAAGTATCAACACCTTAAAGGCTTGAATATTCCTCATTTTAAAAATGCACATCCCCTTCTACTCATTGGAGCTGACCATCCCCACTTACTCAACCCACTCAAGCCTGTACGCCTTGGCCCACCAGGAGGGCCAGCAGCAATCAAGACTTCTTTGGGATGGACATTGCTAGGACCTGTAAGGGGACTTAAACTTCAGATGTCTTCCACGCAGTGCTTGTTTTCCTCCTTCCAGTCCCCAGATACTGAACTGTTTAAAAATGTGGAAAGACTTTGGCAACTGGATTGTTTGCCCTATAGGAATGTTGAATCAGTCACTCGATCCAAGCAGGATAAAGAAGCCATACTTCTTCTTCAAAGTCAAACTACTCGAATAAAAGTGGACGGAATTTAGCGATACGCAACCCCTTTGTTACGAAGAAGTGACATGCCCTGCCTGAGTTCTTCATTAGAAGCAGTGATGCCAAGTCTCAGAAGTACAGAGAAAAGACTAGCAAAAAATCCACAACTTGCAGCCATCTACACTGCGGAAGTAGAGAAACTGGAGAAAGCAGGCTATATCGCTAAAATACCAAGGGAAGCAGTAGCTAGTCAGGAATCATGGTACATCCCTCACCATATGGTTCATCATAATGGTAAGAACAGGCTAGTTTTCAACTGCTCATTTCAGTTCAGAGGATCAACGCTAAATGAATACTTGTTACCTGGGCCCACTTTAGGCCCATCACTATTAGGAGTGCTAATTCGGTTTAGAGAGCATACTGTGGCTGTTAGTGGAGACATTAAGGCTATGTTCCACTAGGTACGCCTGTTAGAAAGGGATAAGGACCTCCTTCGATTCGTTTGGCAAAATTTTAGACAAAAGATGGATCCTGACATCTATGAGTGGCAAGTTTTGCCATTTGGCATGACTTGTAGCTCGTGCTGTGCTACATTTGCCCTGCAAACTCATGTTCATAATCATAGTGAACCTGGTGATGATATAAAATTAGCAGTTGAGAGGCATTTTTATGTTGACAATTTTCTACAGAGTTTCTCCACATTTAAAGAGGCGAAGGACATGGTGGATAAATTAATAAATCTTCTTAATTTAGGAGGTTTTCAGTTACGACAGTGGGCTAGTAACAATCCTACTGTGATAGGTCACTTACCAAAGTAAGCACTGTCTGAAATGAGTGAACTGTGGCTAGCTCAGGATCGAATACATTCTCCAGAGCCTACACTGGGTTTATGCTGGTATTGCTCTTCTGACACTCTAGGCTACAGACATCGGAAAATTAAGTATGACAGGCCCACACTAAGGAATATTTATAAAGTTCTAGCAAGTCAGTATGACCCACTTGGGTTCCTTATTCCATTCACTACTCGGGCAAAGGTATTAGTTCAGCAGCTCTGGCAAAAGGAGCGACATTGGGATGACCCTCTCTTCCCTGAAGATTTACTTCAGGCCTGGTGCTCATGGGAGGCAGAGCTAATTCACTTGTCAAAGGTTACATTCCCCCGGTGCTACCAAACAACTGATATGGATGTCCCAGAAACCAGATGGGAGCTGCAAATATTCTGTGATGCCTCAGAATGGGCCTATGGTTCAGTGGCCTATCTTAGAATGGAAGACGGTAAAAGCAACCGGCAGGTTTCCTTTGTAATGGCTAGATCCAGAGTAGCCCCAAAGCATCAGCTTTCAATCCCAAGGTTAGAACTTTGTGCCGCTTTGACAGGGGCTCAAGTTTCCAAGTTACTCAAAACAGAAATATCCATACCGATCAGCAGTGTCACTTTGTGGACAGACTCAACAACTGTTCTTAATTGGCTTCATTCTAATTCATGCCGATTTAAGGTATTTGTGGGCACCAGAGTAGCTGAGATTCAAGAGCTAACAGAACATGATACCTGGCGCTACGTAGACTCTGCTAATAACCCTGCCGATTACATTACTAGAGGAAAGACCTTAATAGAGATAGCGAAACCAGGTCACTGGCGATTTGGACCACCCTTTCTCCTACAGCACCAAAGGGATTGGCCTGAAATGACTTGTACCAATGTTGCTGAAGATATAGCCAAATTAAAGCCTCCTAAACCCTGTACAGTCCTCCTATTTTTAGTACCAGCTATTCCAGATACTAGTCAGTTTCGCACCTATGGTGAGTTGTTAGAAGCCACTGTGAGATTAGTTGAAGGAGCTGAGCAAGATCATCAACTTTGTGCCTCTGATTACCAAAAGGCTGAATTGCTACTTGTACGAAGGGCTCAAATAGATAGTTTTCCTGATGAGTTCAATCAACTACAAGAAAGTAAACCTGTTTCTTCTAGTAGCAGACTGATAGCCTTATCTCCAGAATTTGACCATTCCAGTGAAATTATCAGAGTTGGTGGTAGGCTGCGACGAGCTGAGCAGTTGGAATGCGATGCAATGCATCCTATTATATTGGATCCTACTCACCCTGTGACAAAATTGCTGATTCAAAGATTTGATGAACAACTTAGTCACCCTGGACCAGAACGTTTATTTGCTGAAATTAGGCGCACATACTAGATCCTGAGAGGAAGAGAGGCAATTAGGAAACATCAGCATGTTTGCAGAGAGTGTCAAAGATGGCGGGCTAAACTTCAAATGCCTAAGATGGCCGATCTGCCACTAGCCCGGCTCCATTTATTAAAGCCAGCATTCTATAGTACTGGAGTGGATTGCTTTGGGCCTTTTATTGTGAAGGTTGGCCGTCGTAATGAAAAGAGATGGGGAGTAGTATTTAAATGTCTTACAACCAGGTGTGTCTATTTGGACATATTTAATAGCGTGGATGCAGACTCTTTCTTAATGACCCTTCGACGCTTTATTCCCCAATGGGGAAAACCCTATGAATTGCTTTGTGATCAAGGTACAAATTTCCGTGGAAGTAATCGAGAGTTGTGTGAGGTCTTTGCAAGTTTAACAAATGATCTTAAGTTGCTTCTGGCCAAACAAAAAATTAGGTTCCAGTTCAATCCACCAGGTGCACCACATTTTGGTGGTGCTTGGGAGCGGGAGAGTCGTTCGATAAAGACTGCACTTAACATAACCTTGGGGTCCCAAACAGTTACTGAAGAGGCGCTGAGGACAATTCTAGTGGAAGTAGAAGGGATCTTAAAAGCAAAACCTTTGGGGTACGTTTCTTCCAATTTAGCTGATCTTGACCCAGTGACCCCCAACTATCTGCTTATGGGGCGGCCTGACTCATCTCTTCCTCAGGTTGTCTATCCTGAATCAGATCTCTTGACTAGAAGGAGGTGGAGATACAGCCAGGTGCTGGCAGATCGTTTCTGGTCATGCTTTCTTAAGTATTACTTACTGAATCTTCAGACACGTTAGAAGTGGCAGAAACAGGCAGCTAATCTAGCAGATGGAAGGGTAGTAATGCTTCTTGATCCACAGTTACCCAGAGCTTCATGGCCTGTAGGTAGAGTGCTGCGTGTCATACCAGGAGCTGATGGACGAGTTCGAACAGCTGAAGTAAGGATTAATGGAAGAGTGTATACTCAACCTGTGACCTGACTTATAGAACTTCCAAAAATACCTGACGATGAGCCTTCCAGTGACAAACCTTCAGAATGATGTAAGAGGTCAAATTTGGTATATCAAATTTGGGGGCGGCTGTAAAAAAGGCTCCTGTGCCTTTAAGGCGCTAAAGCATGATCACGTGAAAACCGTGGCGTGTGCATTGAGCATGTGCGTTTGTGAGATGTACCTCTTGAAAGCCGGAACTACTGGAGCCACTAGAGAAAGTTTAAGTTTGTGCGTTGTTGACCAAATGTAAGTGCTTATGTACATATTTAGAAGTTAAGTGTTAAAAGTTAGAGGGAAAACTGTTCTGAATTAGTAGTTAGGTTAATATTTTACGTTTCCACATTGAAATTGTAATTGCAAACACCTTACGTTGAAAGTGTGAAGCTATAGTGCCACTTATTGGACATTTGTGTATAGCATAGTGAGATAACATGTATATATGTACTAAATGTCTTATTTTGTTGTTTGCCTGTTAGAACCACACATACACCTACTCACCTACCTGTACAGTTGTTCTACTTCATGTGAAATGTTGGCATCTCAACATTAAAGCGATGTTCCTGAAATGGTTGGATTAGTTCCTGTGTTCTAACCGACACACCACAGTGACTACAGCGTATTGCAAGTCTGCCTTTCTTCATAACAGTGTCTCTGCCCGCCTCTATTTTTTTCGTTACAATATTACTAACAGTTATGCTAGACTGGAGGGTCCCTGAGGCTTTCAGCAAGCTAGCTATGCCACAGCCAAAATGGATACAAAAAGTTACGCTTTAAAAAGATACCAGGGTATGTGTGCACAATAGGGAGGCGTATTAGGGCCACAGAGAAGGAAAAACAGTTACAGAGAAGAAGAAAATAAAATTACAGAGACAGTGAAGAAAAAAAAAGTATATGTCGACATGTCCACTTTATTCACACTGTTTATGTCGAGATTAAAGTCGACATGTTGACTTTATTTTTGTAGTTTATTTTGTCATTATAGTAGAACATCTGAAACTTCATCTTAAACTAAATGTTTAATTTACTAGATTTCTCAGATCTCGTCATAACTAATGTAGCATATTAAATACTCCGTATTAAGTGTTCCCCGAGCCATTTTAATCGTTACGTGCTTCTTATACTGATTTCTTCTTGCACTGCGAGGACATGCAGGTAGCAATCGCCACATATGAGCAAAGGGGACACGGTGGCGTGGTGGTAGTGCTCTGCTGCGGGGCCAAACAGGCCATAAATCATATATTTTCGAACGTAATCTATTGGTTGACACGTGAACACTATTGGTTTATGAATATTTACTATTGGTTTGCATATGTGCAATAATGGTTTCATTCATATGAACTACACTGGTTCATGTCCGTATATTATCGGTTTGTGTGTGAACTCTATCGGCTTGTATACGTATGCTTTTGGTTTGCATATGAACTATATTGAATTGAACTTTATTACTGGTTCACATGCGTTTGCTATCGGTTTGTGAGTGAATTACATTGGTTTGCATGCGTATGTAATTGGTTTGCGTATCAGCTATATTGGCTTGTGTTCGTATTATACTGGTTTGCTTACGTATAGCACTGGTTTTTCATATGCACTATACTGGTTTCACGTGGGTAATATATTGGTTTCGCATATGAACGCTATTGGTTTTGTGTATGCACTAGATTGAGTCCTTGTCAGTCTTCTACCGGTTTTATGTGTGCGTACTATGCCGGCTTTGTGAAAGTAAAATGCTGGATTTATGTGTGCACCATATCGGTTTTGCGTATGAAACATACTGGTTTAAGAACGCACACTATTGCAGTGTTGTGTGTGAACTATATCGGTTCTATGTGTGAACTATATTGGTTGTTCACGTGGTTTTCAGAGGCAGTGGGGGGGCAATGAAAAGAAAAATAGAGGGCTGCTACAGTCAGCCATTTTCAAACGTGAAGAGGAACAGGTAGGAGTGATAATTTAAAACCACTGAAAGTTTTTGCTACAATAATGTTATGAAAGGGTTAGGAGGTAAATAAAACTGTTTAATGGTATTTGCCCATAAGTCTGAAATTAAGTGTAAACAGTTTAGTTGGTGCCTCTCATCAATTGTCAGCTGTTTCGGTGTGTTTGGACCTAACAAAAAGTGTTGGCATTTGTGAAATCGAATTAAAAAGGGAAATAATTGAAATAATTAATGAAAATGTCATCTGAACACGAGATAACTGACTATTTTTTAAGTATTAATGATACAGTATGCAGGCTTGAAACTGTACAGAATGACGCAAACCAACTTGAAAGAATCCATCGTCATCTTGGAGATCATCTTCAGTTAATTTTTGTAATTCTAAATACCCTTCATTCATTGTCTAGTGAAAATCAATCCTTTTCCATTCTGAGCCAATTACATAATGTGCTAAGATCTGTTTATGATCAAACAGAGGAAAGAATATTGTAGTTAGAAAGAAATGAAGATTTTTTTATTCAAGAGCCTTCAGAAAATCAAGGAAGATTAATGATTAGTCATTTCTTTTCTGGTAGGCCAGGAAGACCAAGGTAAATACGTTATTTGTGTTATTCTTTGATCTAATATTATAAATCATTTTGCTTTAAGAAATAGTGACAATTGTTTTCAGCACAAAATAAAGAAAAATATCCTTGCGCTTTAAAACTTGCAGTTGCATTTTGTGTTGAGTATCAAAGAAAGGTATAGTATATCAATAAATGCTGGTGATGTCTAAAGTCTTGTGGCCATGAAAAAACTGAAAATGTAAACTACAAATACTTTAAAGCTGGCTGTCTGACTAAATGTCAGCTTAATATTTTGTAGTTAGAATATGAAAATTGTTCTTGAATTTTGCAAAAGGATTGGTTTAGTTAAATTTTTGTGTTGTGTGTTTATTGTTCACCTCTCTTCTTTGCTCCTGTGTAGTGTGATGAACCCCATTGCTTATATACTAATAAAAATTAATGAAAACTGTTGAAATAAATTAATTAAAAGCCTGGTATATTGTTTATGTACAAAGTATATGAAGTTACTAAGAAAAATTCGGTGAAAGGTTAAAAAATTTTCCTGAAATCTGCAAAACTTTAGTAGCAGAGACTTACAGAATGTTTTGTATTGTTTTTTATTTTATATATTTCTTTACTAATGAACATCATCCTAAGGCACTTTAGAAGTGCAGATCTTTTACACAGTAAGACAGTGGTGGTTATTGAAGTGCCAGCCATGTGGTTTATAATAAAAGAAGCACATTGCCTGTCTTACATTTCCTTATTATTCCATTAAACCAAATTACATTGAAGTAGAGTTAAAACAGAAATCTATAAATTAATCTTATAACTTCATAGTGGTACAGTAGTTACTGTACCTTTCAGTTGAAATCTAGGCTTGGTCTTTGTGTCTTAGGATTTTGCTTGTTCTTCATGTGTCCATGCTGGTTTTTCATAAGATATGTAGATTTTCCTCCTACATGTGCACTAAGTCCATTGGTGACTCTTAACTTGGCTCCTTATGAAGGCATTTGAGCTGTGATGGACACACACAAATTCCAAAGTTGTTTTCTGCCTTGGACCTGTTGCTGATGGAATTGGCTCCATTCTCCAGGTCTCTGAACTTTATTTTAAGATAGTTTGAAAATGAGTGAGTGTTTGGTTGTAATGTACTAAATAAAAATATTTTTTGTATTAATTTCAATCTGTCTTACAGATAGCACTTTCACAATATTTTAGCAGTTGTAATTACTCCTGAATTTAGGAATCCATTAACTCTCATAAACCCTTACAGAATACTGGTGCAACTAGCTGGGACCTCAGAAATTATTCTGAGTAAGCAGCATGTCCATAGCATGATCTAGACAGATCTCCTCTTAGTCACATTCATTAAGGAACAGATACACTTATTGGCAGTGCAGAAGGACCTGTATAGTACAAAACAGAGTACAAAGAATATTCAGTTTCATATCTGCCTTTTTACTTTGTTTCAGCTGGTGTCGTAATGTGCCTTTTGTCTCCATTGTCCACCCACACTATTGCACTTCAGTAATGTTTAAATGTTAATGTAAATCCTCAACCATACAGATAATTAATTTCCATATAACTATTAATTCTTCTCAGTCTTTAACTCATCCTTATTCTAGCTGTCATTTTAATAATTACATTTTTTTTTGCTTATGATATTTTCAGTAGCATACAACAGAAAATTCTTTGACATTTTGTATTTCTGCATAGAGGTTTATTTCTTTTTCCTCCTAATTTGCTACTGTGACAGATACTTATGCATCACACCATTCTGGCAAAATGTATAACATTTTACAGTGTATACTTTAATGTTCCTGTGTAAAATAAACAGTTAAAATTCTAAGAAGGTAATGTATCAATTGAATGTAGTATTTTCAGTGTATTTATCAGTCAACAACAACAACAACATTTATTTATATAGCACATTTTCATACAAAAAGTAGCTCAAAGTGCTTTACATAATGAAGAAAAGAAAAATAAAAGACAAAATACAAAATTAAAATAAGACAACATTAGTTAACATAGAAAAGGAGTAAGGTCCGATGGCCAGGGTGGACAGAAAAAACAAAAAAAAAACTCCAGATGGCTGGAGAAAAAAATAAAATCTGCAGGGGTTCCAGGCCACAAGACCGCCCAGTCCCCCCTGGGCATTCTACCTAACATAAATGAAATAGTCCTCTTTCTAGTTAGGGTTCTCACGGAGTCACTTGATGCTGACGGTCATACAGACTTCTGGCTTTTAATCCATCCATCATTGTTGGAACATCATGGAGCTTTGGGTAGATGGTGGTGGCGCAAGCCACCACCAAAAGGACACCGGAAAAGGAAACAGAAGAGAGAGTAGGGGTTAGTACAGATTTTGAATGAATAGTTATTATAATGAATTGGATATACAGAGTATCAAGATTAAATTACAGTGAAGTTATGAGAAGGCCATGTTAAAATAATGTGTTTTCAGTAGTTTTTTAAAGTGCTCCACTGTATTAGCCTGGCGAATTCCTACTGGCAGGCTATTCCAGATTTTAGGTGCATAACAGCAGAAGGCCGCCTCACTACTTCTTAAGTTTTGCTCTTGGAATTCTAAGGAGACACTCAGTTGAGGATCTGAGGTTACGATTTGGAATATAAGGTGTCAGACATTCCGATATATAAGATGGAGCAAGATTATTTAAGGCTTTATAAACCATAAGCAGAATTTTAAAGTCAATTCTGAATGACACAGGTAACCAGTGTAGTGACATCAAAACTGGAGAAATGTGTTCGGATTTTCTTTTCCTGGTAAGGATTCTAGCAGCTGCATTCTGCACTAGTTGCAAACGATTTATGTCTTTTTTGGGTAGTCCTGAGAGGAGTGCGTTACAGTAATCTAGCCGACTGAAAACAAACGCGTGAACTAATTTCTCTGCATCTTTCGATGATATAAGACAGGGGTAGGCAACGTCGGTCCTGGAGTGCCACAGTATGTGCAGGTTTTTGTTCCAACCCAGTTCCTTAACGAGAACTCAATTATTGCTGATGAAGCACATATTGCTTAAGTGACATTTTAATGCTTCATTTTAGTGGTCTCGCTTGTTAAGGTTCTCCAACCTTAATTGCTTATTTCAATCTTAAACTGCTGCATTCAGTGTTTTAATTGCTCCTTATTAGCAATAAGATGTAAAAGACAAAGCAGCCAGCAGTTCTCCAGCTAGCTTTTTTCCAATTACATCTGTGTGTGTTCATCATGCACGGTTTGATTTAATAAAACACTTAATAGAAAAATGTGACAGACTGAAAATGATCTGTTTTAGGCTTCAAATCATTTGGATGATATCCTTGGAAAGGAAAAAAATCTACGATATAAAAAACCTTACATTGCACAGACTAACAAGCCATAAAATTAAATAAGGTCTGAGATTGGCAATGATTGGTTTCTAATTAAGCAATTGGGTTGAATGAAAACCTGTAGCCACTGCGGCTCACCAGGACCGACATTGCCTACCCCTGTTTTACATCTTATTGCTAATAAGGAGCAATTAAAACACTGAATGCAGCAGTTTAAGATTGAAATAAGCAATTAAGGTTGGAGAACCTTAACAAGCGAGACCACTAAAATGAAGCATTAAAATGTCACTTAAGCAATATGTGCTTCATCAGCAATAATTGAGTTCTCGTTAAGGAACTGGGTTGGAACAAAAACCTGCACATACTGTGGCACTCCAGGACCGACGTTGCCTACCCCTGATATAAGAGGTCTAACTTTTGCTATGTTTCTTAAGTGAAAAAATGCTGTCCTAGTGATCTGATTAATATGTGATTTAAAATTCAGATTACAGTCAATGGTTACCCCTAAGCTTTCTACCTCCGTTTTGACTTTTAATCCTAATACATCCAGTTTATTTCTAATAGCCTCATTGTATCCATTATTGCCAATCACTAAGATTTCGGTTTTCTCTTTATTTAATTTGAGAAAGTTACTATTCATCCATTCTGAGATACAGGTTAGACATTGTGTTAGCGAATCAAGAGATTCGGGGTCATCGGGTGCTATTGATAAATACAGCTGTGTGTCATCAGCATAGCGGTGGTAGCTCACGTTATGTCCCGAGATAATCTGACCTAATGGAAGCATGTAGATTGAGAAGAGCAGCGGACCCAGGATAGAGCCTTGTGGAACACCATATAGGATATCATGTGTCTTTGAATTATAATTATCACAACTAACAAAGAATTTTCTCCCTGCCAGGTAGGATTCAAACCAATTTAAGACGCTGCCAGAGAGGCCCACCCATTGACTAAGGCGATTTTTAAGAATATTATGATCAATGGTGTCAAATGCGGCACTCAGATCTAAGAGGATGAGAACAGATAAATGGCCTCTGTCTGCATTTACCCGCAAGTCATTTACTACTTTAACGAGTGCAGTTTCTGTGCTGTGATTTGTTCTAAAACCTGACTGAAATTTATCAAGAATAGCATGTTTATTGAGGTGCTCATTTAACTGCATAATGACTGCCTTCTCTAGAATTTTACTTAAGAAAGGCAGGTTAGAGATGGGTCTATAATTTTCAAGAGCAGAGGGGTCGAGATTATTTTTCTTAAGTAGGGGTTTAACTACAGCAGTCTTAAGACAGTCTGGGAATACCCCCGTATCTAATGACGAATTTACTATGTCAATCTGTATCTACTGTATATGTATATTTATGTGTACAGGTATCAGATACCCAGGAATCTTTTGGAAAACCTAATTGATTTAGGATTTTCTTGGATTTCTATTGCAAGACTCTTCTGTATTGGCACACGGACATTGTATCGTCATCGACAAAGAATGGGGTTCCTTGCAAAGTCCAGGTTCAGCAATATCTCTGATTCTGAGCTTGATACTTTAATTCTCAAAGTTAGGTATTCAACTCCTTACATAGGTGAAAGATACATTTCTGGCAGCCTGCAATCACGTAACATTCGAGTGCAACAATGGAGAATAAGAGAAAGATTTCATATAATTGATCCTGTTGGAACTATAATTCGAAGAAGGTATGCAATTCAAAGAAGAGTATATAGTGTTCCTGGACCAAATTAGCTTTGGTAAGTGTTTTATCTTCTGTAAAATTGAATTGTGAAAAACTATTTTTCACACTTTCTGCCTCTTATTTGATTTGAATGCTCGGAAAAGCATAGACCTATAGGCCCTGCATTGTAATCCTTTTTTATGGTTTGTTCAACAAAACTATAATTTATATACAGGTGCTTTAACAAAAATTTGTTGACACACCTTATAATAATTTACTGTTATTAAATCTGAATAGGTGGTGTAGTGGAGCAGTGGTTAACGGTACAGCTTTGAAACAATAGGGCCAGGACTCACATTTTGGGTCCTTGCTGTGTGGAGTTTGCATGTTCTCCCTGTGTTCATAGGGGTTTCCTTTGGGTGCTCTGTTTTTATCCCACAGTGCAAAGACATGCAGGTTAGATGGATTGGTGATCCATCTAAATTACTAAATACTAAATTGGCCTTAGAGTGTGAATGTGTTAACCTTGCAATGGAATGGTGCCCTGCAGTTTGCTCTCACTTTGTGTCCTATGCTTGATATGACAGACTCCAGCTTTCCTGCAACTGAGGATAAGGCAGGTTTGGAAAACAGATCAAAAAATGGATAAATAGGTAGGAATACACATAGCTTTTACAAGGTGTATTCATTGTAATATACACTTCCTCCACAAAAGGTTGTAAAATGTTTGCACATTGTAATGTTCTTAACCTTCAATAACTGTAAATGTATATTGTCATGTCTATCAGTCACGTAGTTTTCATAATAAAATGTGTAGTGAGGTAAACCCAGCTTTGATTTTAAAATGAATTGTAGTATCAGGTATATGTTCCTAAAAAGCTTGTTTGAAATTAAAAACTCACCTATGGGGTTCTTTCACTATTTAAGGTGTGTCTGTATACTAGTTTTTAAAGTTTATCTTGACCTATTTTTATCACCCATTTTCTTTTTCCAGGAACATACACAGCAACAATAAACTAATCCCATGGAGGTTTGTTTTTCATGGATGTGTAGATGGTTATAGTCGTACAATTGTGTACATTGAGGCTTCGAACAACATTTCTGCATCAACAGTACTTAACTTTTTTCAAGAAGGCATGAGGAATTTTGGATTACCTTTAAGGGTTCGAGGAGATGAAGGTTCTGAGAATGTGTGGCCTCATATTTTAAAGGTATATTTCTGTTTATGGAAGAAAATCTTGTTCTTGACAGCAACTCAGAAGTTGATATGTATTGTTTACACTACATATATATGCCTCAAATTAAAGTTGCTGTAAATGAATTTGTTAATCAGTGGAACAACCATAGTTTAAGCACAGAGAATAATTTTTCACCACTTCAGTTCTGGACTGCAGGTTTCTTGTCTGCAGGTGACAGAGTGAACAGCTTAGGATTTGTCAGTTGTGACTCATTTCCACATAATTCTTCACTTGAAAGGGAACACATTCCAGAAAATATTTTCACTGTATCTACTGAACAGCTAGAACACTTGCACCAAATGGTTAACCCCCTCCACGATGATCATAATCATGGAATTAATCATTTCTTGACTATTAAAGAATACCTGGGGTCCATTTTTGTTTTGAGTTAAGGTAGTTAATATTTCCTTTTTCATTGTCAGTCACAAATGTAACATCCTCAAACACAAAAACTTTTATTACCCTACCTCCTTGCTCTTGTTGTATTTTTGCAGAAATATATTAATAAATGGGTACATAACAGACTCGTTGCTGGAATTTTTTTTTTAGAAATTGAGTTTTGAATTAATTGATTTGTTTGAAAAACTTTGTTCATGTAAATGATAGTTGTAAATATTATTAGGTACATTAAAACTGTATAATTCTGAAACATATCCTTATATAAATTGAAGTTAAAATTATCAGCTTGTAGTGACTCTATTTTTGTCTTGAATAAGCATACAAATAAACATTATGAACTGAAAATAATGAATAAAACTATACCTAACTGATTAACTGTATCCTAGACCTGCAAAAAACACAATAAATCCAGGATACAGCAATCCAATTTTCTGCATTGTCCACTTTAAAAATTGTAATGCAGTACTACTGTAGATCTGCAAATCAGCACTAAATAGCAATATGCATGCCAGTGCAAAAAATGTAAATACATGTGTAAAGGAAAAATAAAATCTTTATTACTTGAAACAATTTTCACCATTATACTGAACTTTTAAATGGCTTGCTATTCTGTTAATTTTCAGATTCACACTAATAAAATGTTTAATTCTTTTACTACAATATAAAGATAACCACGATAACTTTATTACAAAAAATAAAATTTTATAAATGTATCAGAAAAGTGCAGTTGTTTCTAATTTGAATAAAACTTTTTAAGTTTAAACATTTCTTCAAAAATTATCAGACATTCTGATGTAATGGTACTGTAACACAAAAACAAATGACTGTATGCCAGAGGATTGTGCATAATGTAAAAAGCTGAAACCAAACAATTAATACAGGAAAAATATTTTTGGATAATTTTAACAATGTGACTTCTTGTATCAGCACTGAAAGCCCAAGATTGGCACATCTTTCAAAAATGAGTTTTAACCTCTCAATAAACTGGACAATAGTAACATATATAAGGCTATAATTTCAAATACTAATGACAAGGTTCTGAAGACAGGATGATTGTTACTTCCTTCTCTAAATACACAACAACATACTTTTCCAAATCTCAGTGAAATGTGATATTAATGTTAACCCAATCCCTATTTTTGTAAGATTTTAATGATGAATATGTTAAGATGGACTTATGAATTTCTAGGAGTTACTCCTTTTGTGCAGTAACAATGAAGTACTTATGGGTTATGTATGTCTCACTATGAAGTCATTATCGGATTATTGCACATTTGTATTTATTATGCCTGCCCAAATCCTGGAGAATTCTGAATGGCAAAGTCAAGGTTGCATTTAAAATCTTCATAAACATTATGAACTGTAGGTAGACGTAAAATATTGGCACATGTGTTTGTAGTGGGGAACAGATTTTTACTATAAATGAATTCAATGGATGGCTTAGTTGTCCATCCAGGTGCTGGTGGATAATCTGTTCCTGTAGCAAATGCTAGAATTTGACCAAGTGAGATGTTTCCATCCCCATCTGCAAGTAGAAAACAAATAGTATTACATATAGCAAGCATTCATTATATAAACTGTATATAGTCACATGTACATATGGGATAAAGGTACATATGGTTTAAAGATGCAGTATTAAAATACTCAAGAAACACATTTACTTATAAAAAGACACAGCATTGTCAAACTCACTTAATTTAGTTATATATTAGAGAGGTCATGAGCCTATCCTAGAAGCAGGAAAATTCCCTAGGCAAAGTACCAGTCCACCATAGGGCTCACTTAATTCATACAGGTACACCTACACTTACCCAATGCTTATTTAAAGGCACCAAAGTTAAACCAACATGCGTGTCTTGGGAGGCGTGGAACAAAAGCTGGAGCGTCTGGGAAAAAATCCGTACAGACACTGGCAGAGCATGCAAACCTCACATGGACAGTGAATGGGTATTAGATAATAACCTGGTATAATGAATCCATGAGGCAGCAGCACACCCCATTAAATTGCCTCCAATAAAAAGGATATTGTATCGCTAATAGTAATATCCTGAAAGGACTGAAATGGCAGACCAAAAAAAAAGATTCATATACTTATGCAGTTAATTAGCAAAACAAACCTTGCACATCTATTAAGTAATCTCGCCACCATCTTATGATTTTTGTCTATAGTTTTCGCTTATTGCTACCTTGATACTCCAAACTGATAGTAAACATTTTGTCCATTTCTTGCCATGTAAGTGTTTTTTTCTGTGTAGCATAAGGCTGGGTAAAATGCCTTGGGAAACTTGTGAATTGCATCCAGAACACCAAGTGTACAAAGACCCTGTTTGAATCTAAAAAGGAAATAAATGTACAGAACTATCACTTGAATTGTTCTGAAATGTTGTAAACAAAGCCAACTACAGCAAAGAAGATATTTTTTCTTCTTTCATCTGCTAAGTTTTACTGTATAGTAATCGCTTTGTAACCATTTCTTAAAACAGGATTACTAGTTCTAATCTTAGTTAACAGGAATGTTAGATTTAAAATGTCTTTAAGGTAACAAAAAAATATAATAAAGGTATACAAACATAATAAAATTATTTGACTATTATGCTACTAGAAATGCACAATTTTAACTTTTTCTGTGTTAACTTTTAAGAGAATGAAAGATTAACCTATACATACCTTTCAAAAATACTCCTCTTGTGCGCCCGAAAAAAACACCAATTTGTGGCTTCTTTAACAATCTGTTTAAAACATTCAACAGAAATCACCCTATGTACGCACCCTGCTAAGCTCAAAAAATCCTGAAACTTCAAGACAGCTTCACCTAAGGTTTTTGCCTCATATATCTGAAATATAGTAAGAATCACAACATAGATTTAGGAACCAATACAACAGATTTACTGTGCTTTAACATTTACTGATCAAGCAGTAAGTCTCTTAAACTGATTAATTACTCTCACTTTAGACTAATCTGTCCATTGATAACTCCCCCACAAGTCTTTGAATATATGAGATTGCTCTAATGACAAACAGTTATTTTTGGAAAGAGAACTTCTTTATTGTTAATAATTACAATTTCACATGGAATATAATACACAAGAGCACTAGTATATTTTTACATGTTAAGGACAAAATCAGAGCTGATGCAACGTAATTTGTTATCACATACTATGCATTAAATTGAAAACAATAATTTAAACATAATTACTTTTTGTAATTTTGACCTTATGTCTTCATCCTCAATGTTCTTAAAATCACATTTAACATTTTCGGGTCCACTGACCAAGGCATCATACAACTCAGTTGACATAAACTGTGGTGGTGGTCCTCCATGTACAAGGCAAACAGCAATAGCTCTCCCTGCAATGAAGACGTCATCTGTTCCTAAAGCTAAACAAACACAGAAACAAATGCATGTAATCAAGTTAATTTACAAAACAAATGTGAGGCTTACTACACCATATCAAAAAGAATATGTGTGTAATAGGGATATAAGTCATGCAAAATACAAAATGCAGTACAATGTGAATTTATGTAAAATTAGCCAATAGTGAAAGTACTTAATACTCTCAGCTTTGTAAACATTATGTACAAAACTCTGCAATCCTATTTTACTAACATAAATAATAATAATATAAAAAAACATACCTGTACTATTGACTGCTAAATATTTTTTATGTTCTGGCCCCATAAAGAGAGAACTAGATTGGAGATATCTCATCAAAAGTCTCAGGAATTCTCTGTGAGGTCCTCTAATGTCAACAGCGCCTTCTGAATGGCCAACATCATCAGTAAACTTAGTGGACATATATTTGTTAGGAGAATACGTATTTCTCTTAAATCCATGTACTGTTCCCTCCCACAGTGAAGATCTGTTAATGTTGAAAATGCTGCTATCTTCTTCACTAATTACATCAGCCAAATTTTGAAGAATGTCATCAAGAAGGAAACTGACAATGAGAAATAAGCAAACCTTTCTGGCATAAGATTGTCAACTCTATACAGCTATTCCTTGGTTTCAAAAAAAATCGACAATGTTTGATGAAATGCATACCTATCACCCGATGAATCATTAAAGTTGTCACTGAAGACAACGGGCCCTTCTATGTCATCATCTTCAGTCACATCTAAAATATTGATGTACTGTCTACAGAATAGAAGTTTAAAAAAAAGTGTAAAAATGATATAACAGCCTATTGTCAAAGTATCAAAATGGTGAATAGAATTTACCACAGGGCTGAGTAAAACTGGCATTTACCTTTTACTAAGCACCACAAAAAAAATAAACATTTGATATTTTATGCAGTTCACTAAAACACTATACTTCCCTTATTACATACTGCAATATTGATTAAATATGAGTTTTTTCCTTTATTACTCTTCACAATAGTATGTTTAACAAATACCCAAGGTATATTATGCTTCTTATCCAATTACAACCAACAAACTTTCTTCATTCCTGCTTGCATGTCTTTCTTCTACCAGCCTATTAATAACAAATGCAAATACCTTATACAGTAACCTCTATCAGGAAGGCAAACGCCAAATTGATGTTCAAGCTCTCATTTTTTGTTTTACAAAGTCTATTGTTAATTTAACATGGATATTTTCTTTCGTACTAAAAAGATATTAAATGCAAATACATACTGATAAGGATCACTTGACTGACTATTTTCTCTTACTGCAACTGTTGAATATGAATTTGTAGATGCACTATGAAGGATCATTTTCTCAGTTTCTGTCACCAGCTGATCTTGTAAAGTAGTTTCACAATTCTCATAACCAGGCAGTGATACTCTGTCTATAACCACATTATTTGTCATTTGGAAAACAGATGTTTCTTGGAGTTGCTTTTCAAAATCACTGCTGGGGAAAAAAAAGAATCTAGGTTAGAATGCATGTAGCACAAACACTAAAAAATACACTTTTTAGTATATCTCAAATTTAATTTTAATGCAGTTCTCATATATATTAAGAATGACATATAAATGTACTGTTGCATTTCATAATGAGAATCTTCATAAATACGTTTGCCTTCATTGTGTTCTGTTTCATTGTCGGAGGAGTTTGTACACTAAAATAAATAGTCCTCAATTACATACTGGTTACACAGTTTACAAAATTACCAAACACAACACTCTCTCCACAACATATTCCAAATAAGGTTTGCAAGGTGTTGGATCCTATGCCAACAGCATTTGGTACCAGGCAGGATCCAAGCCTGCCAGTCCACCAAAGGGACATTTACACAACTATCATCATCTTAATAAAAATATCATACACACCTCCTCAATGATATCATCAGTAGACTGAAGAAGTATTTTGTTTGGTCTAAAGTACAACACCTTGGAAGAAAATACTTTATTTATCACAAATCCAGACAAAGTTTGTCCAGCCACTAGGTTTGGTTTAACAACTTTATTATGTAGACCCATGAGAATTTCAAATCTGAAATAAAAAGCTTACAATTAATGAAACATGGATTTTTTTTTCCATGACCATATTTGAATTCTCACAGTTCCATTGAATGCTGGCTATTCAATCTTTCGCTTGAAACAACTGTATCAGTGTGGTATAACAAAAAAATTATGTACATTAAATAAGCTAAACCAAAATAAATCCTAATGGCAAAAAGCCTAGGCATACTCCAAACTTTACACTATAATTACAATATTTAAACTGCAAGTTACAGTTTCAAAAATTTGTACCATGAAAGGGCAGGGCGCAGATTAATTTGCATTTCAGAAAATTAAACCCGAACGGTGTATTTTAAAAGATCATACAGCTTATATCTTAAAAAACATTCACACTTACTGTATGCTTGAATCAATTTTATCACTGAAAACTAATCGCAATTGTTCAATTATCATTTTCGCATCCCAGTCCTTTTGAAATTCCACTGCATTCTTCACATGACCACTGTAAAACAGCCATTGCTTTGTTCCACGTCTTGGAACCACAACAAAATTAGCATCAGGAAGTAGCACTACATCTTTTGTGAAAGAGTTTGGACCACAAATTCGTTTTTTAAAAGTTCTGGAAAGAATAAAAAAAAAACATTGGATACAGCATACTGAACCTTTAATCCTTCACTAGAACATTTTAATAAAATCAATATAAAATTACACAGACTTATTTCTTCCTTCCAACACGTACCTTTTTGCGGCCAGTCTTGCACAACTTCTTGAAGACTGTAGCATTTTTAACCTTGTAGAAAAGTGCGGAACATTTTCATATCGTTTTCCTGATAAATATTTAGTTAGTTCTCTATCGGCTAAATTCGCAGAAGCCATAGAAGAACAGTAAGGTACATTAGGAGGTTGTAGGCTTTCATATTGTTCGCCCATGCCGTTGGATGATGAACAAGTCCAATTCAATGCTTCGTCAACTGCTTTCACAACTAGGGTTGCTCAGAACAGATGAAATCAAATCCCTGCAAACATCTATATGCCTCGAATTATCCATTCTGAAAGATTGAAAATTTGCCAACATTCAGGTTAAACTACAAATCCGTAAATGGTTTTAAGGTAAATGCCTACACTTAAAGCACCTCAGAGTCAAATTCTAATGGCAGTTAACTGCAAGAAAACTGCACAGTAAACTCTGAAAATTGAGCTATATAATTCTGTATACTTTAAAACGTGTATATAAACATATAAACACTGTACCAAATGTATTTCTGAGAATCCAGTTTTCCGATACGCCATGTTTTAGACTGAACACTGATTATTAAAAATAGGGTAAAGTCAGATCAAAGCGATGGGTGTTCATAATGAACTTCTTTAAAGTATTCAGTAATACGATAAAGCCAAATAAAATAAAACAGCACTTCGGTTTTCTCAAATGCCAGTAATTCTGCAATACCACCAAAACAGCTGACAATTGATGCGTGGCACCAACTAAACTGTTTACACTTAATTTCAGACTTATGGGCAAATACCATTAAACAGTTTTATTTACCTCCTAACCCTTTCATAAAAACTTATTGTAGAGAAAACTTTAAGCAGTTTTAAATTATCGTTCCTACCCGTTCCTCTTCACGTTTGAAAATGGCTAACTGTATAGTTCACACACAACATTGCAATAGTGTGCGTTCGTAAACCAGTATGTTTCATACGCAAAACCGATATAGTGCACACATAAATACAGCATGTTACGTTCACAAAGCCGGCGTAGTACGCACACATAAAATCGGTAGAAGACTGACAAGGACTCAATCTAGTGCATACACAAAACCAATAGCGTTCATATGAGAAACCGATATATTACCCACGTGAAACCAGTGTAGTGCATATGAAAAACCAGTGCTATACGTAAGCAAACCAGTAGTATACAAACACAAGCCAATATAGCTGATACGCAAACCGATTGCATACGCACGCAAACAAATGCAATTCACTCACAAACCGATAGCAAACGCACGTGAACCAGTAATAAAGTTCAATACAATATAGTTTATATGCAAACCAAAAGCATACGCATATAAGCCGACAGAGTTCACGCACAAACCGATATACGGACACGAACCAGTGCAGTTCATATGAATGAAACCATTACTGCACATACGCAAACCAGTAGTAAATATTCATAAACCAATAGTGTTCACGTGTCAACCAATAGATTATGGAAATATTAAAATATTACGGAATGTTAAAATATTGGAGCCTCGTCACACCTACCATAAAGGTTTTCAATACTGAACGTACACCTGGGGACCTCTTACTGCGAGGGAGCAGCACAATATGAGGGGCCAAACAGGCCAAAAATCATATATTTTTGTACGTAAAGTATTGGTTTACGCATGAACATTGGTTTATGGATGATTACTATCGGTTTGCGTGCATACTTAATTGGTTTGCGTGCGAACAATACTGGTTTCATTCATATGAACCATATTGGTTCGTGTCCGTATATTATCGGTTTGTGCGTGAACTATATCCGTTTGTATATGCATAGCACTGGTTTGCATATGAACTATATTGAATTGAACTTTATTACTGGTTCACGTGCATTTGCTATCGGTTTGTAAGGGAATTGCATTGGTTTGCGTGCGTATGCAATCGGTTTGCGTATCAACTATATTGGTTTGTGTTCGTATACTACTGGTTTGCTTACGTATAGCACTGGTTTTTCATATGCAATATACTGGTTTCACGTGGGTAATATATCGGTTTCGCATATGAACGCTATTGGTTTTGTGTATGCACTACATTGAGTCCTTGTCAGTCTTCTACCGGTTTTATGTGTGCGTACTATGTCGGCTTTGTGAAAGTAACATGCTGGATTTATGTGTGCACTATATCGGTTTTGCGTATGAAACATACTGGTTTGCGAACGCACACTATCGGAATGTTGTGTATGAACTATATCGGTTCTGCGTGCGAACTATATTGGTTGTTCACGTGATCTTCAGTGGAAATGGGCGGGGCAAGAAACAGGAACTCAGGGGCCGGTAGTGTCATGGAGCGTGTAGAGAAGCTGACTGGAGACGGATCTGGGCTTACTTTAAACAGCGGCGTATTTTTTTCCACACGATAGGTTTGGGAAAGGACTTGGTGGTAATTATTACTATTTAATAGAATCAGCCATTCAGTGTGTAATGAACACAAAGCTGAAGTTAAGTACGTATTTGGTCGTCTTTTTATTCACTTCCAGCTACATGCTCGCTTGCAACCCGCGACTGTACTTTTTCACACAGCTTTTGCAAACTAGTTACTTATTCTAAAGGCAAAATATTCTACATTTACGACTGACGCCTTTATCCAGTATAACATTTAGTTACTACTGGTTACATTTATGATGCCCAGCGATCCCGCACCGTGCCGCCTAGACAGGTGAAGTGACATGCTCATGGTCACACAGTGTCACTATCAGGACTTGAACCGACAAATGTAGGGTTTAGAGGACAAAGCCCTAACCACAATGCCCCACTGCTTGCACATCTGCAACGTGCATATTATTTGACATGATATGATCGTGTCCATTCTTTGAAAAGCTAGATGTTCCATATTTAGGACCAGTATATGTGAGTTACATCATATTGGGCCACCTTACCTTTCACAGTTTTGTGACAAGGCATATGCTTTTTTTAAGTTGCAGCCGATTTTTGCCCTGCCAGATACGAGTACCTGCGTATTTCCACTCCAATATCTGATAAATAGGATTTACTGTGCTATCATGGGCACTGTAAAGTGTTAAATCACGTTCAGCCACTTTAATTTTCACAGTTTTGTGACAAGACAGATTCCTTTGTTAAATTAAAGTTGTGTTTAACATTTTTGACCTGTGCAGAACCAAAATGTGGAATATTTATTTTTTCAAATAATTGATCAGTTTGTAATGATTCTGATTAATGTACATGCTGTAGAATATTTTGCCATGCTGTTAGAATAAGAAGCTGGTGTGCAAAAGCTGTATGAATAAGTAGCTGACTGCAAGCATATACTGGATGTAGCTAGGATTGAATAAAAAGCCAGCAGAATGTGCACCTCACGTCAGCCCCGTGAATATTTCAGAAATACGGGAAAATACTGTTAAAAATAATAACCACCAAGCCCTTTCAGAAACAAACAGTGACATGCAAAAGTATTCATTCACTTTAAAAGTCATCCTAATTTTCTGTATGACAAAAGATTTTTCCACGTTTATTTATTCATTCTTTTTAATGTGAACTCTTGTGCTGTAATAATACATTTCTAAATAAACCATTTTCTGTAGATATTTAACTGAAGAAGAAAAACTCCAAAGTTGATGTTTGCATTAAGTATTCAAGCCCAGCACATTCATACTTTGTCAAGAACCCTTTTGCTGCCGTAACAGCCTTCGTTCTTTTGTAAGTAGGCCCCAGTTCTGCACACTGCTCAGGAGTGATTCTGCCCCTTTCTTCTTGGCAGGATTTCTAGAGACCCTCTATGTTGGTGAGATGGCACCTCTGAACAGCAGTTTTCAAACAGTGCCACAGATTCTCAACAGGGTTAAGCTTAGGGCTTTGACTTGGCCACTCCAAAACATTCACCTTTCTGTTTTTGAGCTATTAAAGTGTCACATTGTCCTAATGCTTAAGGTCATTATCATGTTGAAAGATGAATCTTCTCCTGAGCTTTCATAGCAGACTGGAACAAGTTCTCTTGCAAAATTGTGCAGTATATGTGTCCATCCATTGTCCCTTCAACTCTGACAAGATTCTCAGACCCAGCACATGAAAAACATCCCCATAGCATCCCCATGAGACTGCCACCACCATATTCCACTGTAGGAATGTTGTTTCTTGAGGCCTGGGCAATGTTAGTGTTACACTTCACATACCTCTTGTGTCTGTCCAAAAACTTCTATTTTGGTCTCATATGACCATAAAACCTTCTCCCACATTTTAACTGGGTCTTTTTAATGCTTTGTGGCAAACGCCATACATTGTTTTATGTGGACCTTCTTAAGGAATGGCTTCTTTCATGCTACCCTCCCATAGAAGCCTGTTTTATGGAGAACTCTTGAAATTGTGGACCCCTGCACCTTTACTCCAGCTAAAGATCATCGCAGATGTCTGAGAGTGACAGTTGGATTTCTAGTTGCCTCTCTCACCAGTTGATGTCTCACTCTGATGTTGAGTTTTGAGGGACAGCCTGTTCTAGTCAGAGTCTGTGTACTTTGATGAACCTTCCACTTTCTGGTGATGAATGCAACAGTGCGCAATGGGACATTCAAACTCTTTTGATATTTTTATAGTCATTCCCAGTCTTGTGCATTTCAATAACTTTGTTTCTCACATCAGTAGAATGCTCCTTTGTTTTCATTTTTGCAGTGACTGTCCACCAAAGATTACGGCCCTTACAAAGGGGGCTGTTTATATCCAGAGAGACAGAAAGGACTCACAAGTAGCACCTCATCATGTTTAATTATGACTGTTAAACGACTGTCACCTTTGTAATTAATTTGTCATTGGTGTAATGATGGAGCTTCCAAAGCACAGAGGTTTAAATACCTATGCAAACATTAACTTTGGAGTTTTTCTTCTTCAGTTAAACGTCTACAGAAAATGGTTTATTTTGTCTTTGGAAATGTTTTGTCACAGCATAAGAAAAATACTGAATGAATAAATGTGTATACATCTTTTGTCTTGCAGAAAATTATGACTTTCAAGGGGATTGAATACTTTTGTATGCCACTTAATGTTTGTGAAAGGGCTTGGTGATGATTAACGTTTAACATTTGAAATGATCACGGGACTTAAGTTAGGTACACATTCAGGTGGCTTTTTATTCACTCCTAGCTACACATATGCTTGTAGTCAGCTACTTATTCACAAACCAGCTTCTTCTTCAATGTTAAGTGCATGGTAAAATATTATACAGCGTGTACATTAATCTGCAAACTGATACATTATTTGAAAGAATAAATATCCCAGATTTAGCTCTTGAACGGGTTAAAAATGTTACACTCAACTTTAACAAAGGAATCTGTCCTGGACAAGATTATATTATGTCAAATAATATACACATTGCAGATGTGCAAGCATTGGGGCATTGTGGTAAGGGCTTTGCCCTCTAAATCCAACATTTCTCGTTTAAAGTCCTGATAGTGACACTGTGTGACCATGAGCATGTCACTTCACCTGAATAGGCGGCACGGTGCGGGATCGCTGGGCATAAGAAATGTAACCAGTAGTAACTAAATGTTATACTGGATAAAGGCGTCAGTCGTAAATGTAGAATATTTTGCCTTTAGAATAAGTAACTAGCTTGCAAAAGCTGTGTGAAAAAGTACAGTCGCGGGTTGCAAGCGAGCATGTAGCTGGAAGCGAATAAAAAGACGACCAAATACGTACTTAACTTCAGCTTTGTGTTCATTACACACTCAATGGCAGATTCTATTAAATAGTAATAATTACCACCAAGTCCTTTCCCAAACCTATTGTGTGGAAAAAAATACTGCACTGTTTAAAGTAAACCCAGATCTGTCTCCTGTCAGCTTCTCTACACGCTCCATGACACTACCGGCCCCTGAGTTCCTGTTTCTTGCCCCGCCCATTTTCACTGAAGATCACGTGAACAACCAATATAGTTCGTACGCAGAACCGATATAGTTCATACACAGAGTTGCAATAGTGTTCGTTCACAAACCAGTATGTTTCGTACGAGAAACCGACATGGAACACACATACAACCAATAGAGTTCAAGCGCAAAACCGATATGTTACCCACATGAAACCAGTATAAGACGTGCATGAAACCAATATAGTGCATACACAAAATCATCGTTAGACCGGCACAGAACGCAAGCCAATATAGTTCATACGCAAACCGATAACATACAACCGAAAACCAATGCAGTTCACTCACAAACCAATAACAAACGTACTGGAACCACTAATATACACACGCGAATCAATATAGTTCATATGCAAACCAGTGCTATGCATATACAAACGGATATAGTTCACGCACAAACCGATAATATACGGACACGAACCAATATAGTTCATATGAATGAAACCAGTATTATACGCACGCAAACCAATTAAGTATGCACGCAAACCGATAGTAAATATTCATAAACCAATAGTGTTGATACGTAAACCAATAGATTACACACAGAAATATATGATTTATGGCCTGTTTGGCCCCTCATATCACTATCGCTACGACACCGTGCCCCCTTGTCCATGTTTAATACATGCTTTAATGCATTTCATCATGAAAATTATATCAAGTACAGTATTTATCTTGGCATTCTAAATGTTCAGAGAGCAGGAATATCATAAAGTGAATTTATTATGTGTGACGATCGCTGCCTGCGCCTCCTCTCAATGCAAGAGGAAATCAAGCACGGGTCTGGAAACACTTAATCCGAAGCATCTAATGTACTCCATTAGTTATGACGGGGTTTGAGAAAAATCTAGTAAATTAAACGTTGATTTTAATATGAGGTTTACGACGTTCTACTTTAATCACTAACTAAACTACGTGAATAAAGTGAACATGTCGACTTTAATCACGACATAAACGACGAGAATAAAGTGGAAATCCATCCATCCATCCATCCTCTTCCGCATATCTGAGGTCGGGTCGCGGGGGCAGCAGCTTGAGCAGAGATGCCCAGACTTCCCTCTCCCCGGCCACTTCTTCTAGCTCTTCCGGGAGAATCCCAAGGCGTTCCCAGGCCAGCCGAGAGACATAGTCCCTCCAGCGTGTCCTGGGTCTTCCCCGGGGCCTCCTTCTGGTTAGACATGCCCGGAACACCTCACCAGGGAGGCGTCCAGGAGGCATCCTGATCAGATGCCCGAGCCACCTCATCTGACTCCTCTCGATGCGGAGGAGCAGCGGCTCTACTCTGAGCCCCTCCCGGATGACTGAGCTTCTCACCCTATCTTTAAGGGAGAGCTCAGACACCCTGCGGAGGAAACTCATTTCAGCCGCTTGTATTCGCGATCTCGTTCTTTCGGTCACTACCCATAGCTCATTACCATAGGTGAGGGTAGGAACATAGATCGACTTTATTCTCGATATATACTTTTTTTTAATTTATTGTGTCCATATTTTTTCTTCTTCTCCGTGGCCCTCATATGCTCCCGTAGAGGACAGAGTTATCAGTTGCTGTTTTCCATTCTGTGCGTGATTTCCAGGAAAGGGGAAAAGTGAAACTTAACAGTCCAAATGAATCTATAAAAGAAGCTTCTGCTCCTGGCATAGCACATTATTTCCGAAAAAAGAAAGAATTAATCTCCATTGGCTAATGCAGGTAAGACTTGGTAAAAAAAAAACTTAACCTTGTTTTGTAATATATAGGATCAATATTTTATAAGTATATTTTTAAAAAGCATGCTTATGATCAGAATTGCTTTACATATTCTATAAATATTTTAGGAAAAGGTCACTGTATATTCGTGTACTTTTTCATAAATATAAGATTATTCTGATTAAAAGAGGTGGAATATGAGTATAGACAGTTAATATATGAAGCTTCCAGTACATTAAAGAATTAAGTAATCTATTGATTCATCATTGAAAATAATAATAGACCAGGTTCTACTGTCTTCTTATTTTCCATAAACATAACTCTCTCTTTTAGTCAGTCAGTCATTGTCCAACCTGCTATATCCTAACACAGGGTCACAGGGGTCAGCTGGAGCCAATCCCAGCCAGCACAGGGCGCAAGGCAGGAACAAATCCCGGGCAGGGCGCCAGCCCACCACAGGGCACACACACACCAAGCACACACTAGGGACAATTTAGGATCACCGATGCGCCTAACCTGCATGTCATTGGACTGTGGGAGGAAACCGGAGCACGCGGAGGAAACCCACACTGACACGGGGAGAACATGCATTAACAACATTATAAAAAAAGAAATGCATCAAATGTGTTGGGTGGGTGTGCTGTGATAGAATTAAACTGCTCCTGCATTACGTATTTACCCATTTGCTTATTAAACACAAGATATAGTCATTTTTAGATTCTTCTTAGTCTGAATTTTTCTCTCTTTCTATTTGTAGTAAAGATCATGGAGACTAACCAGTTGAATAGTGATCAGCTGACCTGCCCAGTGTGTCTGGAGTTCCTGCAGGATCCAGCATCTCTTCCATGTGGACACAATTACTGCATGAAATGTATACAGGAGTACTGGCACCAGACAGAAGCCTATAATTGCCCACAGTGCCGACAAACCTTCCCATCAATGCCTGCTTTGGCTAAAAACATTCTTCTTGCTTGTTTGGTTGAGAATATGAAGCAAGCTGGGCTTTCTGGTTCTCCTCCTGATGAGTATGCATATGCAGTAACTGTAAGTATGACATTGAGAAAGTCCACTACACAGGTGATACATTCTACTTAAGTTTTAAAGCTAAGTTGAGTAAGTGACCATGATTAGCAAGTTGAGAATGGCCCACAGACAGGTATGGTCGAGGAACAGTGAAATAACTGGGAATTAAAGTACTTTGTTTAAGTTCATATACTATACAATGAAATTGCAACTTTTGTGTCTTCCACAGACTAGCGAGAATAGTGCAATACTAACACAAGTTAAGGAATATTAACACAGACAATAAATATAATATATATTTAATAGAACATCAGCTTATAAACAAAAAATACTCATATAGTTGTCAGAATGAGTGGGTATTGATAGTCTCTGAACATGTGGATGAAAAATGTTGCTGAGTCTAGTAGTGCAATTGCTAAAGATCCTGTTTTATTTGCCTATATGGAGGAGGGAGAAAAGGGATTGTGCATAATGGCTATGGTCATTAATGACACTCTTTATCTTTGTATGGCATTTTGTGTTATATAGGTGCATCTCAATAAATTAGAATATCATCGAAAAGTTAATTTATTTCAGTAATTCAATTCAAAAAATGAAATTCAATATTATATAGATTCATTACACACAGAGTGATATATTTCAAGTGTTTATTTCTTTTCATTTTGCTGATTATGGCTTATAGCTCATGAAAACCCAAAATTCAGTATCTCAGAAAATTAGAATACTGTGAAAAAGTTCAATATTGTAGACTCATGGTGTCACACTCCACTTAGCTAATTAACCCAAAACACCTGCAAAGGTGTTTTGAGCCTTTAAGTGGTCTCTCAGTCTCGTTCAGTGGGTCAAACAATCATGGGGAAGACTAACTGACTTGACAATTGTCCAGAAGATAGTTACTGACACCCTACACGAGGAGGCTAAGCCACAAAAAGTCATTGCTAAACAAGCTGGCTGTTCACAGAGTGCTGCAAGCATATTAATGGAAAGTTGACTAGAAGGAAAAAATGTGGCAGAAAAAGTTGCACAAGCAATAGGGGTAACCGCAGACTGGGCTGGAGTCGGTGCTTCAAGAACCACCACACACAGACATATCTGGGACGGGGGCTACAACTTTAGCATTCCTTGTGTCAAGCCACTCCTGAACCAGAGACATCAAAAGTGTCTTCCCTGGGGTAAGGAGAAACGGACTGGACTATTGCTCAGTGGTCCAAAGTCCTCTTTTCAGATGAAAGTACATTTTGCATTTCATTTGGAAGTCAAGGTCCCAGAGTCTGGAGGAAGAGTGGAGAGGCACAGAATCCAAGTTGCTTGAGGTCCAGTGTGAAGTTTCCACAGTCAGTGATGATTTGTGGAGCCATTTCATCTGCTGGTGTTGGTCCACTGTGTTTTATTAAGTCCAAAGTCAGCACAGCCGTCTACCAGGAAATTTTAGAGCACTTCATGCTTCCTTCTGCTGACAAGCTTTATGGTGATGCTGATTTCATTTTCCAGAAGGACTTGGCACCTACCCACACTGCCAAAAGTACCAATACCTGGTTTAATGACCATGGTATCACTGTGCTTGATTGGCCAGCAAACTCGCCTGACCTAAACCCCTTAGAGAATTTATAGGGTATTGTCAAGAGGAAGATGAGAGACACCAGGCCCAACAATGCAGACGAGCTGAAGGCCACTCTCAAAGCATCCTGGGCTTCCATAACACCTCAGCAGTGCCAAAGGCTGATCACCTCCATGCCACACTGCATTGATGCAGTAATTCATGCAAATGGAGCCCCAACCAAGGATTGAGAGTGTACATGAACATACTTTTCAAAAGGTCAACATTGCTGTATTAAAAATAATTTTTTTGTTGGTCTTATGTAATATTCTAATGTTCTGAGATACTGAATTTTGAGTTTTCATTACCTGTAGGCCATAATCAGAAAAATGAAAAGAAATAAAAGCTTGAAATATATCACTCTGTGTGTAATGAATCAATATAATATATGAGTTTCACATTTTGAACTGAATTACTGAAATAAATTCACATTTCGATGATATTCTAATTTATTGAGATGCACCTGTATATATCCTGAACTGAAGGGAGTTTTGATTCATTACTGTTCTGGATGACTTACTAATACTTTACATTTATATAGCGCTTTTCTCTCTACTCAAAGTGCTCTCCACACAGAGAGGACCTGGGAAGCAAACCCACAATCTCCTTACTGCAAAGCAGTAGCACTACCACTGGTGCTATTCCATTCAGTAAAATTGTCTACATAACGGGTTCTCAAACTCAGTTCTGGGGGCCCACTGTGGTTTCAGGTTCAATCAGATTCATAATCAGTGACAACAACCGATAACACCAGTCTCATTTAATTAGCTGGTATTTTTTCTCTTCTTTTATTCTACATTCAGAAACGCACAATGGCATGATTTTTATATTTAAAAGACATTTAGAAATATTTCTGTTTTTACTATAGATTTAAATGCTTAACACTCTTTTGATTTCATTATATTTTGCCCCTTCTCTGTCCTGTTTGCTCCCTTCATTGTATCTTAATAATGACAATTAAAAACAAATAGAGCAGACACTCGGGCAAACAACACTGAATTGTTAAAGGCTCCAACTACTTTAGCATCAAACCTGCTAATTAGTAAATCATGGATTTGAATGAAATTCAAGATGAAAATATTGTTAAAATGAAAAAAAAAAAAAAAACGTTATTCCCTTATAACTGCTTAGTACATTTTAGTAAAAACAACTTTTACCAAACTTAGTTTTCTATTTTCTATATTGTTCCCAAAACATAGAATCTGGGAAATAACAGTTCACTTATTTAGCCTACGAGAGTGATTAAAAACAGAAGCTACTTGGAACAAAAACCTGCAGCCACAGTGGGACCCCAAGACCGAGTTTGAGAATCCCTGGTCTATATTATGTACAATACCTATAGAAACTGATGAGCATGTATGGGGACGTCCCCACTTTTCTCAGTCATCTTAGGAAATAAAGCCATTGGTGAGCCTTTCTGATGATAGCTGAGAAATGTTGTGTCTACCTCAGGTCATCAGTGATGGTAACTTCAAAAAGTGAAAAGTTATTGTCCCTTTCTACAGCATCCCTGCTGATGTAGATGGAAGGTAATTCTATGCCACATTCCTTGTTTGTCCAAGACAATAAGAGAGAGTTATTCTTTCGCTACTATGTTAGATGGTAAATATCTTCTGTATTGGTTATCTAATTATTGTTTTTAAACAGGACTACAATAGTGATCATTATCATCATTTATTATTTTCATTCCACATTTTCTGATGAGGAACACCATAACTAAATGCTGAGCTGGACAGACCAAGCTATCCTATCCTCAGTATCTTCTTCTGATACCTACTGGGGTATCCCCAGAAGCTTCCAGGCCAGTGTGTCTTTGGTCAGTGTCTTCTACCTGTGGGCCTTGATTTGTACACTGTGATGGAAACCGGGGTGTCAGCAAACCATAAACACGATCACACCAAGAGTCCCGGGTTCAAATAATGGAAGGTTTATTAAATTCACCTCCACAAAGCAACAAAAGCACACAATATGCAGGTTTTTCTCTCTCCACAATACCTCTCTTCTTCTTACCACCACACTGGCCTCCTCAAGTGTTGCTGTACGTCCTCCCAGCTGTGACTCGCCTGGATATGGGAGTGCGGTCCCTTTCATTATGGGCCCGGGAATACTTCCGGTGCCAGGGCGATTGCCTAATGGAAGTTCTTCTAGGTCACATGGAACTTCACATTCGCTGAAGTTGTTTTTTCCCACACCTGTGCTTTTGCCATTGTTTTTTCACAAAACACTGAACATAAAGGGCTATTTAAATTGATTTGCATATTCAAAGGGGGGCGGCACGGTGGCGCAGTGGGTAGCGCTGCTGCCTCGCAGTTGGGAGACCTGGGGACCTGGGTTCGCTTCCCGGGTCCTCCCTGCTTGGAGTTTGCATGTTCTCACCGTGTCTGCGTGGGTTTCCTCCGGGCGCTCCGGTTTCCTCCCAAAGTCCACAGACATGCAGGTTAGGTGGATTGGCGATTCTAAATTGGCCCTAGTGTGTGCTTGGTGTGTGGGTGTGTTTGTGTGTGTCCTGCGGTGGGTTGGCACCCTGCCCTGGATTGTTTCCTGCCTTGTGCCCTGTGTTGGCTGGGATTGGCTCCAGCAGACCCCCGTGACCCTGTGTTCGGATTCAGCGGGTTGGAAAATGGATGGATGGATGGATATTCAAAGGGGCGTAATTCTGGGAGGAGTCGGGTGGAGCGGCACGTGCTTACACATGCGTTACATTTCACACTGACTAGTATTTATGGAGCGGAAGTAAATGGGAGTTGCCTTTGTACATCTGAATTTTTTTCTGTGTATGCACATTTCCACTTTTATCTGTATTCCATATTTTAGTATGAGTTCTGCACATGGCATTATATATGAGGCCCCAGGTCTTCATGAGTGAGAAAAGCAGGAAATGCACAGCATTCAAAACACCACGGTTACTCTATGAATGGATTCAGATTCCATTTGGCCTCACTAATGCACTGGAATCTTTCCAGTGATACAGAGGGACATGCTTAGGTGTTCTGAAGGATGAAGTATGTGTATGTTACCTAGATGAAATATTAGTTTACAATAAAAGTTTTGAAGAGCACATTGAAAATATTTGTAAAGTGTTACAGAAACAGAAACAATATGGAATTGACTTTATATGGTGGAAATATTATTTATTTAAACCAAATTATTGGAGCTGGTTGAGGATTGGAGTGTTTTGTTTGTTTAGATTGGAGCTCTGCATTACTGATGTACATAGCGTGTGTTGCATACTGACATTTTTCCCTGCTTGTAGACTGTTGTGTGGTGAATCAATATTCATAAGTAGAGCGGAGCCTTCAACCAAAAACAAACTGAAACACTGATTGAATCAAGTGATAGTGAATTGATCATCAGACATTGACATGGACAGTTAAACTGACACCTGCCATGTTTTAGTGATGTTTCTGTTTGGCATCAGGCTGATACTACTGATAACAGTCTTAAACCTGCTTGTTTCCTGTTTAAGGTAACCCTGGTCTAATGGTGTCTGTAGATCAGGGGTGCCCAATACGTCAATCGCGATCGACCGGTAGATCGGAAAGGTAGTGCAGGTAGATCGCGTTGCATTCAAAAAAATTTTTTTTTAAATGTTAGTCTATCATATATCCTCCCTATGGCATTTGCCACTTGATTGACATACAGGGCAGCCAGTCTGAGATCTCTTTTTTTCTAACACATGGGTCATCCCGCATGCACTATCAAACACGCGAGCTACTGCAAAACTCTGGCTAAGTGATCTAGTTAGCCTTCCAATTTATATCGACTAAGGAAGGTATTTAAAAAAAAATTGTTGGGGGGCGGGTTTGGGCTCAGGGTATGGGCTGGATGTGGAATTGGAAGAGGATTTTTTTTCTCACAATGTCACAATCGAAGTGCGTTTGTCTGATCTGTCAATCTATCATTGTTATTCCAAAGAAGGAAAATGTGGAAAGGCACTTTCAAACTGTTCATAAAAACTATGAAACTGACTTCCTTCCGAAAAGCAATCTGAGAAAGAAAAAGGAGAGGGAACTAAAATCGCAGTTAATCGGACAGCCATCATTTTTCACTCTGCTGAATTGAAAAGCAAAGGCAGACACACCGAAGCATCGTTCCGGGTGAGTCACTCGATCATTAAGCCATGGCCCCCACATTCTAATGCGGGCCCCTAAGCCAGGATCTATGGCGGGCCCTTCACCTAGGGTTGAGGAAAACATGATACCCAATAGGATTTAAAATAAAATAACCGAGGTTAATGATGCGAAAACATAAGAAGTATTATGCACATTTATTGAATATATTTATAAAGTAAAGATCTTAATGAAAAACTTACAATAGTATCAAAAATTATTGCAAAATCTGTTTTCTAGCTTTCTTTGACACAAAATTTTCAATGACCTCACTAAAATCAACATGTTTAGCTAAATCATTTTCGATACACAGAATTGCAAGATGATTAAGTCGTTTTTGACTAGTTGTACTTCTTTGCCATGTTTTTAATGAATTTGCCGATCTGCTAAGCGATCTTTCTGCTGAAAAAACAGTAACTGGGACTGTACAAAAACAATTTAATAGCGAGACAGATATTGGCAAATATTCCTTGAAGTTTTTTGTCGTAAATTGCGTTCAAAATTCTAATTGGGCTTTTTTCAACACCAAAAACTGTCTTGTAAATACTTTTGAAGTGAAAGATTTCATCCAGTAAGTAATCTGACAGATCTTCTGCATATGCACGTACAAGTTTTGCAGCTCTTGCGGTGAGTTAACCATTGTCCAAGTTCTGAAAATTCAAAATGGGTGAGAATAATTCACATATGGCATCTGCTGCTTCAAATCTTGTCTTTAAATCGCTGATGATAAAATCCAATACTGGGAAAACTACCGAAATTTTAAAATCATATTCTGGAAATTGAGTTTGCCTGCTACTACCTCAGCAACTGCTTTTTTTGTGTAGTATTTTTATTTAATTGTGTTTAAAACCATTTATAGTTTGTTTAAGTTTATTGTTTATAATATTTATAAATAAAGAATATGTAGGCGGCACGGTGGCGCAGTGGGTAGCGCTGCTGCCTCGCAGTTGGGAGATCTGGGGACCTGGGTTCGCTTCCCGGGTCCTCCCTGCGTGGAGTTTGCATGTTCTCCCCGTGTCTGCGTGGGTTTCCTCCGGGCACTCCGGTTTCCTCCCACAGTCCAAAGACATGCAGGTTAGGTGGATTGGCGATTCTAAATTGGCCGTAGTGTGTGCTTGGTGTGTGGGTGTGTTTGTGTGTGTCCTGTGGTGGGTTGGCACCCTGCCCAGGATTGGTTCCCTGCCTTGTGCCCTGTGTTGGCTGGGATTGGCTCCAGCAGACCCCCGTGACCCTGTGTTTGGATTCAGCGGGTTGGAAAATGGATGGATGGAAGAATATGTAAAACTATATGACACCAAATCAGCAATTAATATCAAAATTTTCGGCAGAGATCTACGTTTTATTTGGATTTGTAAAATGTCAAAGCGAGAAAGTTGTAGAAAAATGTATGTAGAAATTTTTTTATCTGAAACTTTTTCGATATTGTTTTTAGTTTTCAAAATATTTTATGCTGAAGTTGACACTCAATGCTGTAGGATCAATTCTTGCTTTCTGTTCATACGTTTTGTTTGTGCATAATATCTACTCATCCCGTGCCGGGCCCCTGTGATCCCGGGCCCCCTGGCTAGAGCCCTGTCAGCCCCCCCATGTGGGGGCCATGCATTAAGCATAAGAAGTCCTTCCAAGATGGAGAGATGATAAAAGAGGCCTTCGTTGAGGCAGATGCCTAGGGAGAAATTCCTGCTGAGATTTCGAGACCCCTGGCCAGAAAAAAAGGAGTTTCTCCTTGTCATTAAACATCCATCCATCCATCCATTTTCCAACCCGCTGAATCCGAACACAGGGTCATGGGGGTCTGCTGGAGCCAATCCCAGCCAACACAGGGCACAAGGCAGGGAACCAATCCCGGGCAGGGTGCCAACCCACCACAGGACACACACAAACACACCCACGCACCAAGCACACACTATGGCTGCTAGACTTGGCATTTTTTTTCCGATCTGACCAACATGTTGAATGAGCTTAATTTACAGCTGCAAGGAAAAAACACAACCATGGTCAATATGATTAGCTCTGTTAATGCTTTCAAACGAAAAATGCAACATCTGTCCTCAAAGCTGCAGAGCCTTGATTTGGGGAACATCCAAAACCTTGCGTCAGAGCAGGAGATGCAATGGAAGGCGTGTGCGCAACATGACAGCATATGCTACACAGAGCAGACTGAAAATTGCCTGTCAGACTTTGACAGATGGTTTCAAGACTCAGCTTTACTTGAGCCAATCGCTACATTTAAGTGCTATTTATTTAGGGAAGATGTTGAGGGTGATTCACCCACATCAAACACTGTTTCACCTAAAACTCCTCTACAGTGGAGGATGAAATTTTGACACTACAGGATGACATTCAGATGAAGTCTGGGGCTAATGGACAGTTTTGGAACTTACTCACAGAGGAAAAGTACCCAAACATGAGGAAATGTGCTGCCTCCTTGACTGCATTATTCAGTCCTACTTATTTATGCAAGTCAGTCTTTTCCTACATGAAGATTATTAAATCCAAATACTGTAGTGACCATAAATGTATTGAATTGTTATTGTGCCATAAGAGTTATTCAGTTATGCAAGGTACGACAACATATATTTTATGTATAAAGTATACTCAGTATATATATATATATATATATATATATATATATATATATATATATATATATATATATATATATATATATATATATATATATATATATATACTGTATATATATGAGGGGTGCAATGGAGCGTGTACGCCTGAAGAATCCAAATAAGGGCGAAACACGTATCACATACTCTTTGCATTATTTGACAGTAAATTATGCAACATTCTATGATCTGCTTCTCACAACTGAGAGGGCACCCATGGCGGATGTTTGCAGACTGGCAGACCAACCACATGCGTTACCTGGTAGGTAACCACCCATACAATCAGATCGGGACTCAGACAACGGATGCTATGAATGTAAGTACTCCAATCTACAGGCTGTCAAATAAATTAACCACACACCGTGGCACAGTGTAAACAGGCTACGCTTCTGACACTGATGTCCGAGGTTTGATCCCCAAGAGGGATGCAGTGGAGTGTGTACGCCTGATGAACCTAAATAAGGGCGAAACACGTGTTGCGTACTCTGCATTATTTGACAGTAAACTATGCAACATATATATATAGCATTTTTAATGTAGGTAGATCATTTCGACCTGATCATTTTAAAAGTAGCTCGCACACCAAAAAAGTGTGGGCACCCCTGCTGTAGATCATGATTATCTGGACTAACATGCTGGTGTTTTTCAGTCTCTTGATATTGCAGGGTATTGAAGTATACTGGTGAGGATATAGTACTACTCCACAAACCAGTTGTTTGAATCTCCTCTTTTAGTTTTTGACTGTGTGGTAATTAATCAAGCCTTCACACACAAAGAGGTTTGGGGCAGCCTCCCGTATACTTGAGAATTGGCTGCAAAATGCAGAAGGTTGAGGAATGATGGTCTTTACAGACAAGAGTCCAAAACAGAACTGAATAGGTTAGGTAACATGGAGAATATATACTTGAAAAGCAGGAAGAGGAGGGATCTTGGGACTGGAACCGGAAATGAGGTCATTGGGCTGCGACTTCTTGGGATGTGGAAATTACATCATTAGGAAGTGACATCTTCTGGGGCAGAACCAGAAGTGAAATGTACAGCTGTAGGTCTAAAAACCACCTTGTGATCCGCAGGTTCGACTCCCATTTTAGGGCCATCCACTGTAAAGGTGCATGATCCGTAACAACAACCCCCCTTCCCCAACGACCGGTCTGTGGAGAAATTTGCATCTAATAAAGTGGTCTTTGCTGTCAAAAAGGTTGGGGACCACTGATATAGAGTATGTATCTTAACATGTCTCTTTATTGAAACAATGGATCTCAGCAACAGTAATCAATCACAGCCTAAATAAATAATAGGTCCACAAAAATCAGCGAGTTGGAAAATGTTTCTTTCATGTTATTTAGTTCAATAAATTTATTGTTAAATTCTTGCCCTTTCTACATGTCTCCTACTATAAACTGAAATATTTCATGACTTTTTTATTGTTAATATTAACAAGATAAGGGGTAACATTTTACCTTCCACATGTGACCCCTCTGTGCCAAGAGTATGTTCCAATGTCTTGACCTACTTTCAGCCAGTGTCTTTTCCTACCTAAATGAAGCCGACCACCAGCTTAGTGAACACTATTCCCTCACGATTTCTGATGGATTTAATGCAGACATTTTTGCCTAATATTCTCTCTATAATCAATAGCTGCTTAGTAAATAGTTCCATGCCTTCTTATTTTAAGGATAGTACAGTATAGTGGAGCCTCTTATTAAAAAAAAGCCTAATTTAGATCCTTCAGATATTGGTTTAAAAATATTTAGTATTGAAGTGCCATTTTTATCCAAAGAACTGGCATTTTGGAACTGGAAGTCCCAAATGCCCCACAGATACTTCCAAAATTGCCAACTGGGGGCATTACTTTCTCAACCCCGACTGAAAATGAAAAGGACCTCAAAGAATCTTTATAAAAATAAAAAGGTTTATTCCTGACAAAATCATTCTGTGAACAAAAAGCAAGCTCTGTAGACCAGAAAGGCAAAATTAAATTGTCTAAAAAGCAAAGGCAATCCAAAGAAAACAGGTCCCAATACAGTATCCCATGAAAAGTAAAAAAACAGAGCAAAAGGTTCAAATCCACGTAAGGTACAGCAAAACACAAAAAATGTACCACTCCCAAAGCACACTGAAAAAGAACTGCCAGGAACTACAGGATACCCTCCAGATTTATAGAGCAGAGGGCAGTTCTGGTGGTAATCAGCAGGTGGCTCTGCATCTTGGGGAACAACCCAAAAAACAGATGGAACATAACCAAGGCATTGAAACACACAGTGGCATGCAAAAGTCTGGGCACCCTTACTTATACTGTCTGTTACTGTGAATTGTTATATGCGTAGAAAATGAACAGATTACCAAAAAGCATAAGGCTAAAGATTACATATTTCTTTAATATTTTAAGCAAGATTACATGTTTATTTCCATCATTCACTGGTACAGTTCTTACTTTTGGAGTATTTTCGCCCATTCTTCATTGCAAAAGGCTTCTAATTGTGCAAGATTCTTGGTCCATCTTGCATGCACCGTTCTTTTGAGAACTATCCAGAGATTTTCAATGATGTTTAGTTCAGGGGACTGTGAGAGCCATGGCAAAACCATCAGCTTGCACCTCTTGAGGTATTCCATTGTAGATTTTGAGGAGTATTTTGGATCATCATCTTGTTTTAGGACCCATCCTCTTTTTAACTTCAACTTCTTTATAGGTAGTGTGATGTTCGCTTCCAGAATTTGCTGGTGTTTATTTGAATCCATCCTTCCCTCAACCAATGATTTGTTCCCTGTGCCACTAGCTGCAACACAGGCCCAAAGCCTGATCAATCCACCCCCATGCTTAATAGCTGGAGAGGTGTTCTTTTCCTGGAATTTGGCACAATTTTTTCTCCAAATATACCTTTAAACATTGTGGACAAAAAGTTCTATTTTGACTTCATCAGTCCAGAAGATTTTTTTTCCAAAATGCATCAGGCTTGTTTCAATGTTCTTTTGCAAACTTCAGGCACTAAAGTTTGTGACTAGGATGCAGGATAGTTTTTCTTCTGCTGACCCTACCATGAAGGTCATACCTGTATTTGTTCAGGTGTTGATCCACAGTAGAACAGTGCACCACGACACCAGAGTCTGCTAAATTTTCCTTTAGGTCTTTTGCAGTCAAACAGAGTTTTTATGTGCCTTTCAAATAATCCAATGACCATTTCTTTCAGAAAGTTTTGTTGGTCTAGACCTCAACTTGACTTCTTCTGTTCATGTTAACTGCCATTTCTTAATAACATTATGAACTGAGGAAAAAGCTACCTGAAAACACTTTGCTATGTTCTAGTAGCCTTCTGTTTCTGAGCATCAATTAATCAGAGTACTAGGCAGCTGCTTAGAGAAACCATTGTTGGGACAAGGTTTGAGGTGTCTGAGAATTTATACAGCTTTGCAAGTTTCATCACCTGGGGTTTCCTAATGAAGTCTGGATTCAAGCCATAGTCCTAACAGGCTAATGAAGATCTGAGACCTTGGTAAAAGTTATCTGAGACATCAAATATCTTGTGGGTGTCCAAACTTTTGCATGGTGCTCCTTTCATTTTTACTTTCTCATATACGAAGAATAAAAACACTATACTATAATCTAAGTAACTATGAGAAACTGATATTATTTTGAAATTAGAAAACACTTAAGTGAATTAAACATTAACTTTCTAAAACTGCCTCTTATAATTAATTCAAACGAAATAATCAGAATTTAAAAACAGACATAAAACAAAGATTTGAACCCCAGTCAGAGGAGGAACCCTGGCTGAAACATGACAATTGGAGAAAGTTTTTTTTCTCAGCTTTCGTTATTCTTAATTCAATATGATATTTTCGAGGTGTATCAGTCAAGTTTCCTAGCACACCTCTGTACAGAATCAGCCCTTCCTAAGGTTTCCAATGACTTACTATTGATTCTGGATGTTGTGCTGTTTTGATTTTGGTAGACCTAAATTTAGCCTTTGATACCATCGATCACTCAGTCCTCTTGGATTGTCTTCTGAATGTAGTTGGTATTTAAGATACTGCCTTACACTTGTTTAGTTCCTACCTAAGAGATAAGACTTTGTTAGTGAAGATCGGTGGCGTTTCTTCTTCTTCAGCACCTACCACCTGTGGGGTTCCTCGGGGTTCCATTTTGGGTCCTGTCTTGTTCTCTTTGTATATTAATCCTTTAGGTTTGGTTTTTCAAAAACATAACATTTCTTTTTACTGGTATGGAGATGACACTGCCACTAAAATCTGATGAATCTCTAAACACCGTTATTACATGTTTAGAGGATTTTAAGCATTGGATGTCACAAAACTTTCTTCAAACAAATGAAAGTAAAATTAAATTTATTATATTTCTCCAAATTCTATATTATTAAGTATTTGTAATAATTTAGGACCTTTTTCAGGAAATATGTGCACCCATGTCAGAAATATTGGTGTCATCTTTGATCAATCTTTTAAATTTAATGAGCAAATGAACAGTTTTGGTAAAAGGTAGTGACTTTCAGCTTAAGAGGATTCATTCATCCATCCATTATCCAACCTGCTATATCCTAACTACAGGGTCACGAGGGTCTGCTGGAGCCAATCCCAGCCAACACAGGGCGCAAGGAAGGAAACAAATCCCGGGCAGGGCGCCAGCCCACCGCAGCTTAAGAGGATTTTCAAACTGAATTATATGAAATCTTTGAATCAAAGACTTAGAGATAGTTGTCCATGCATTTATTTCTTCTCATCTTGACTATTGTAATTGTCACTATTTGGGCATTAGTCAATTCCGTTTGCAGCCGTTCGTCTCCTGACTGGTTAAAAGAAGGCAGACCTCTCTTTTAAGAGAGGCTGACCTCTCTTCACTGGCTGCTAATAAAATGCAGAATACCATTTAATTATTTTTTTTTGTTTTTAAAGCAGTCAATGGTTTGAATCCACAAAATTTCTCATATCATCTTCACACACAACACTCCCCCCCACCAGGCCTTTGAGGTTATCTGATCAAAAACCTATGTCCATCCCATGGTTATTGGTTGAAGATTAAGGATGATGATGCTTTTTCAGTGACTACCCCTTTCTCTGAATAGTAAACCCTTTTACAGTCAGATTTTAAACACAATTGATATTTAATTCTTTTTTTTCATTGGCATATGGAAACGTTTAAAGGAAGTTGTGTTGTATTTTTATTATAGCCTATTAATGGTTTGGTAGGATTTATTTATTTTGACATAATCATTTTATATGTTTAATATGTTTATTAATTTTGTCCTGAAGTTGCTTTTAATCTGTTTATGTACAGCACTTTGGTCAGCATTTGTTGTGTTTAAATGTGCTTTAAAAATAAAATATTAATTGACTGATTAACTGCAGAAGCAATAATCATATGATTTTTATTATGGTTACATTAACATTTTCAAATACAGTGCATATCCCAATTTTTTTTTTTAAGGTAACAGCAAGAAAAGAAAATGTTCCAGAATCAAAAAATGAAAATGAGGGAAACCCACAAAGGCAGGCAACAGAAAGAGAGACCACATGGAATATCAAAGAAAACAGTGAACCCAAAAAGGAAGAAAAAAATGGGTTTGTAACCAAAAAAGTGACAGAAGGTACAGAGAATAATAGAAGAAAGGAGGGAATGATGGAAACAAACATAGAACAGCATACAGGTATGGAAGATGGAGAGAATGATGACTACATCAAGGAAAAACAAAACAAATACATTCAGGAGAAAAATGAAACAAATAAACAAACTGAAAACCATGAGCAGAAGGAAATGTCAGAAAGTAAATATATGACCGAGCATGGAAATGACCAGAAGGCGATACAAACAGAAAGTGCAAGGGAAATGAATGGCAAGGAGGTAAAGAGTGAGAAGGAGAAAGAATTCATCAGTTTGCTTAAAAAGCTGGGCATCAAGGAGCCCTATAAAAAATCAATGTGTAAAACCGATGCAATTGTTATTAAGAAGATGGCTCTTTGTGAAATTCAGCCAAACAATAACAAGGATCTGCCTTATTTCTATCTGGAAAGACTCATTATGATGGATTACAGAATGAGATATTTATTTTGTCAGGAAATTGACTCACCTACTGCAAGTGAGAGTCAGAAGAACAGAGAAAGAGAGATGGATTTATCACTTGACGAATTCTTTAGTGACAACTGTGAGGATGAAGAAGAGGTGGATACACATCAGTCAGGACACATCCATCCCATGGATCTCCAGATGGCTCTTCTCCACTGTGCTGATGACTTCCTGAAGCAGTATCTGTACTCCAAGCTCTCTCTCTGCCAGTATGCTCTGCCATTTTTGGTTCCTGATCCTTGCAGCTCAGACATTGAATTTCCTTTGTGGTCTTTTCATCAAATTAAAATCAGCTGCAAAGATACAAACACACAGAGCAGTAAAGTGAGTTCTGCGGTTCAGACAGACATGCCGCTGGTATCTTTCATAAGACTTGGCTCCTCATTAGTGTCTAAATCTCATATCATGAACATGGTCCTGAACAGACAGAAGCACAACACCTTCTTCCATCGACACTGCAAAGGCAGCAGGCGAGACAATGTGCTGATAGACGGTGTGGTGGAGATTGCCTGGTTCAGCTCTGGTGGCAGGAAGGATGATGTCTTTGAAGACTGCATTGCATTCACCAACCTACATGGAGATGCTAGGCAATATGACAAGCAGGTCAACTTTTTACTTGAGATTTCTGCTGTCAATGTGGTTTTCATTTCAGATTCAGGTCTGAAAGAACAGGATAAAGTATTCCTGAAGAAGTTCTTTGATTCACCACAGCCACTAATTTGTCTTCATGCTGATAAAGAAATAATTAAAGGGAGTAGATCAGGGCAGAGATTTAGAATAGGATTGAAGAACAGGAATGAAGCAGAGCTTACAGAGGAGATCATCTCCATCCTCAAACATTGTCTGTCCATATCAAAGAAGACAATCAGAATAGAAGCATGTTCAGACATTGCAATGCGACATGGCTTTGTTGTTGATGAAGACAATAAAGACTGTAGAGAAGGAAAAGCCCTGGCAGAGACCGTTGTGTGTCTGGTTAAAGACAAGAGCTTACTAGAAAGGAAGGAGGCATTTCTGCCACTTCAGGGTCATATGTGGCACAAGTGGTGTCAGGAAGACAAAGAGCTTTACCGCTTGAAACAGAAAGGAAATAAAAGTATTGAACAGTACAGGAGTGAGATTGAGGCTAAAAAGAAGAGGATAAGGGAAGACCAATTAAGGAAAGCTTTCCCACTAAATGGTCTCATGAAAAACCTGATTGATATCCTGCATTCACATTCAAAACCTATTAAAATGTATTTTCTTCAATGGCTGAAGGTCTTTCTGGATGAACTGCTAGCAGATTCAGTTCCTGATCTTCAGCAGCAGTACCACGAGACTTGGTTACAAATGCAGACACTACAAAATAAATTAAACTCGCCCAATGAGATAAGTGAACTTCAGTCTTTATTAGATGAGTTGTCAAATCAAATCAGTGACTGTATCTTTGATCTCAAACACATCTTGAGAGAAATGGGCCAAATTTTTGAAGCCTCTCAGACAGTGAAAACAATTGATGGTAACTGCATTGCATCACTGCCTGGAATTGCAACTGAGCTCCTTATATCTGGTCATCCTCTGGAACTCATGGATGGAGATGCTGCCCATGTACCTGTGAAGTGGATTTGCTCAGTTTTGGATAAAGTGCAGGAGAAGCTGGGTGATGTGAGGCTTTTTGTATTGTCCGTACTTGGCCTTCAGAGCAGTGGCAAATCCACTTTACTGAATGCCATGTTTGGCCTGCAATTTGATGTGAGTGCAGGGAGGTGCACCAGAGGGGCTTTCATGCAGTTAATAAAAGTGGATGATGAAATTCAAGCAGAGATAAAATATGATTATATTCTTGTAGTGGACACGGAGGGTTTGAGAGCAACAGAGTTGTCAAACAAGAAATCATTAAGCCATGATAATGAGTTGGCTACATTTGTTATAGGTCTGGGCAACATGACTGTAATTAATATCTTTGGAGAAAATCCCTCAGAGATTCAAGACATTCTTCAGATTTCTGTTCAGGCTTTTTTAAGAATGAAGCAAGTGAATCTTTCTCCAAGCTGCCTCTTTGTCCATCAGAATGTTGAAGAGACTGGGGCTAAGGATAAAAATATGGAGGCCAGACGCCGACTCCAGGAGAAACTGGATGAGATGACACGAGTTGCTGCAGAAGAGGAGGAGTGCAGTGTAAAATGCTTCAGTGATGTCATCAGATTTGATGTAAACACACAAACTCATTACTTTGCTCATCTGTGGGAAGGCAACCCACCAATGGCTCCTCCTAATCCGAGTTACAGTCAGAATGTCCAGGACCTCAAAAGAGTCATTCTTAATGCAGCCATGCTACAAGAGAATAAAAAGATCTCAAAGATTTCTGATTTCAAATTGCGTGTCCAGGACCTCTGGACAGCTCTGCTCAGTGAAAATTTTGTTTTCAGTTTTAGAAACTCATTGGAGATTTCAACATATCATAGGCTGGAAGTGAAATACTGTGAATGGACCTGGGCACTGAGATGTCACGTACTAGAACTGAACAATAAACTTGTTAATGAAATAGAAAATAATTCTAAAACCAAAACAGAAATTAGTAAAGAGGTTAATCAGACATATAACAGAGTGAAAGAGGACATTGAGAAGTATTTCAAACATGAGAGAAACCTGGAAATACTTGTTCAATGGAAAGCCAACATAGAGATAAAATATGAACAACTGAGGGATCAGCTCATTGAGGAATTGAACAGAAAATGTCAGATATTAATACAGGCAAAGCAAAGCCGCAAGAGGGTGGATGAGAATAGTGCCAGACGTGAGCAGAATCTAATGAAGCAAAGTAAAGATTTGGCAGAAAAACTGAGAACCAAAAACCCTAGTGAAACAGTGATGCAGGAGGAGTTTGAAAAGCTTTGGGAGGAATGGGAGAAAGACACTGCCAGAGACTTCACTCCTCCTCCTGAGATTGATATTGCAGGTGACATAGAAGCCATCCTTCTTAGCCATTTTAAACGCCATCCTGATGTATGTGATAAAGTTCAGAACAGAAAAGCAATGGAGGAGACTCTTGACACCCCTTCAAGTTATAATCCCCTTGAATTAGCAATACAATTTGGGGTTTACATTAAACAAAAGTGGAATGAATTCAATGCTAGGAAACCAAAGCAAACTAAGACAAAAATGTCTAAAGGTTTAATTTTAGAAGACTACAAGCAGACAGAAAGTATAACAAATAAAATCACAGAGGCAGTTATGAATTACATACATGAAAAAGAGAAGGAGAAGGTTGATTACAGTCCAAACCATGTACATGGAGTTTTATCCATTATATCCAATGACTTAGAAGCTTCCAGTTCACAAATTCCAACATTCCAATATAAAGAGGAGTACAGGTTTGACTTATCTCTTCATTTATGTGAAGTGGCAAAGATCAGATTCAAACAAATGCATCAAGCGTTCCGTGCAGCCAATGACCCACTTCTCTACCTAAAGAGCATGAAGGACACTTACTACAAAATGTTTAAGACTCTTTGTAGAGGAGCGTCGTCTGTCACTATATTTGTTGACTTCCTGTCAAGTAAACTCGAGGCTGCCTTACATCAGGCTGTTGTGGATCAAGTCTGCATTGACATAGCAAATGAGATGAGGCAGAACTGCCCGCAACTTAAAGAAAGTAAAATCAATTTAGAATACCACCTGTTGAAAGACATGGCAGAGAAGGAGGACTTTAGTAGATTCTGGGAATACATTAAAGCTCCAAAGTATTTTTTTAAAAACTACATAAAAACATGTGTTTATAATTATTGCAGGGACAATAAGTTAATAAAACCACTTTCTGAAAAGAGACTTGAAGAACTGAAGTCTATAGTTTTAACTGCCATTTCTAAAGCAACAACAACTGCTTTGAAGTCACTGACAAACAACAAGAACCCACAGAAAAGCAAATTGTCTAAATGGCTGGATGTGTTCTGTGAAGAACTTGAAAAATGCTTAAAATTACCAAGAAACACTTTGACACATATGGAGGATGAGGAAATCAGTGACATGGACTTACTACAGGAGTCTCTAACAAAAGCACTAGCGACATCAGTAGAAAATATCAGTAAGAAGTTTGCTTCAGCTGCATTGGTTGACTTGAGGAATGCAAAACAACAGCCAGAGGACAGTCTCTTTACACTCCTAAGTGGGTGCTGGGAGCAGTGTCCTTTCTGTGGTGCCATCTGCACAAACTCAATTGAAGGCCACAGTGGAGACCACAGTGTGCCTTTTCATCGACCTGAGGGAGTGTATGGTTGGTTGTGGTACAAAACAGATCATTTTGTCATTGATATTTGCACAAGTTCTGTTGCGAGTGACTGTTACATTGTGCTGAGTGACACACATCGTGTTCCATATAAACTATACAGAAAAGCAGGGCCAAAGTATGAAAGATGGAGAATTCTACCTGATGATTCAGAACTCAAATACTGGAAGTGGTTTGTCTGCCGTTTCCAAAAGGAACTGGAGGACAAGTACCAGAGAAAGTTTGAGGGCCGGGGTAAAATTCCTTATCAGTGGAAGCAAATTAAAAAAACAGAAATTTTTGATGAACTTTAAGCATTTTTATAAATTCTAAAATGCTTACATAAAATTTTAATTGTGATTTGATGCCACATTACTCTAACCTTCATCAGAATTGCTTTAACATTTTAAGTGCATGCATGTGTTTGAAACGTATACAACTCCCATGACCATGGTGACATATCAGGATGATGAAAATGCAAAAGGCAATGAGCATATCCCATCTTTAGAACAGTGCTTTAGTTTGAGGAAGTGATAATAAAGAGGAAATGTACTTTTGAACTCACTGGAATAATATCCATCCATCCATCCATTTTCCAACCTGCTGAATCCAAACACAGGGTCACGGGGGTCTGCTGGAGCCAATCCCAGCCAACACAGGGCACAAGGCAGGGAACCAATCCTGGGCAGGGTGCCAACCCACCGCAGGACACACACAAACACACCCACACACCAAGCACACACTAAGGCCAATTTAGAATCGCCAATCCACCTAACCTGCATGTCTTTGGACTGTGGGAGGAAACCGGAGCGCCCGGAGGAAACCCATGCAGACACGGGGAGAACATGCAAACTCAACGCAGGGAGGACCCGGGAAGCGAACCCAGGTCCCCAGATCACCCAACTGTGAGGCAGCAGCGCTACCCACTGCGCCACCGTGCCGCCCCATAAAATTAGATGTAACTTGTAATTATAAACAATTTATAAAAGTGTTTTGCTGATACTAGGAAAAACACATAGTGTAATACCTCTCACTGTATGGAATGACTTTAAGCTCGAGTCTTCAGCCATAAGACAAGACCATTTTATACCGTGAAACAGAGAAGTCCAAGGTTAAGTAAAAAATCTTTTATTTAGTTAAAAAGTGACCAGATTTCCTGTTAAAGAGAGGAAGGGAGAAATGTGTGGCAGTTTAGAATAACTACATCATTATAAAACTAACTTATAAAAACTATATTTCAATAAACTGGTAAAGAGTGGGGCAGCACGGTGGCGCAGTGGTAGCGCTGCTGCCGCGCAGTTAGGAGACCTGGGTTTGCTTCCCGGGTCCTCCCTGCGTGGAGTTTGCATGTTCTCCCCGTGGTTAGGTGCATTGGCGATCCTAAATTGTCCCTAGTGTATGCTTGGTGTGTGGGTGTCTGTGTGCCCTGCGGTGGGCTGGCGCTCTGTGTTGGCTGGGATTGGCTCCAGCAGACCCCCGTGACCCTGTAGTTAGGATATAGTGGGTTGGATAATGGATGGATGGTTGGTAAAGAGTACTGGACACACCCTGCTGCTGGCTATTTGACTGTTACAATTTTATAGCATCTAAGTGGAATTTTGGTGATATTATTACCAACCAGCCTTTACTCCTTTTCTAAATGAAGTGACTGGACAAATAAAAATAAATAAATAGCGAGAGATAAAATCCTCTTTTTTATGTGTTTGTCCAAAGACTCTTGTCCTGATGATGTGCTCCTCTCGTGTACCTTGAAAAGCTGTTTGTTTCAAGAAGTCCAACCAACATTTAATGCTATGTTTTATGCTTAGATAGATAGATAGATAGATAGATAGATAGATAGATAGATAGATAGATAGATAGATAGATAGATAGATAGATAGATAGATAGATAGATAGATAGATAGATAGATAGATAGATAGATAGATAGATAGATAGATAGATAGATAGATAGATAGATAGATAGATACTTTAGTAATCCCAAGTACCTAGGGTTTCTAATATCTTTAACTTGTTTGGGACTTGTTTGTTTGTGTTTCTACAGTATCCCAATTCTCTAAATTGGGTTGGTGAAAATTAAAATATATTGAAATGTATTATGTAAATTAATCTAAATGAAAGAGGGAGCTTTTTTGTTAGTTTTTTAGTCTGTTATGATGCTTTGAAGAAGACACATGTGGGCTCAACCTATATAAACACAAATAAAGAATGCTGATGTTGGAATTTCATATTTAACAATGGGCCAAGTCTCTTATTTATTTAGTGTTTTCCACAACGATTTGGTGCCATAACCCAACTTACTGTAATGGTATCCTTCTTTGACTGGTGCTTTTTTGGCAACTGTAAGTGTGAGAGGAAGTGGACTGATGGTAAGGTAGGAAGTATGGCGAGATCAAATATACTATTAACACACTTTAATGGGGGGATTGGCTAACTTTATACTTAAAATTAACAGATCTGAATGTGCAGCAAAGTTGCTCCCATGACAGCAGTAAGGGTAGTGTATAAAGAATGCAAGGGAAAAGTTTTGACCAAGAAAAGTAGACTATGCTTTTTCTACATAGCCAAAACTCTGGAAAAAAATGCAAGGAAATCTCAGTGATATCAATGAAACAGTGTGCATAAACAACTAGCCTTAACAGGAAGTTATAGGTAAAGTAATCAATATTGCTAAGCACAGATACATTTTATATTCTAGAATATTTTCTTATAATTAGAATAAAGTACTATATTGTTTAACTGGCAAAAGAGCAGAACCTCACTTCTCAATATACACCAGTGTGATGCAGTAACTACCCTGAAGGCATTTTAAACACAAAGAATTTGAATTATAAGGCATTTGATGTATGTGATATATTGATTGCTTTTCCCATCCACTCCTTGTGTTAAATGCTTTGCTCGCCAACCTCAGTGGCCCGTGCTACACGCCAGCTGCTTTGCGTCTCTGCTGCTCGTGTTGTGAGGAGGGGAGCTGAACACACCCCAAGGAGACATGGTCGTTCCTCCGAAACCCCCTCTTAATGGTTACACAATGGGAAACAAATAGTTTTTTTTTTTACCTCCTCTTTGCTTGATCAGCTGCATCTCACACAGCACTTCAAACATTTAAAAGCCTGTACAGCAGCTGTCTTTGTCATCTACTCTTTGTCTTTTATTTCTGGCCCTGGGCGTGGCTAAATCTCTTGGCACAAATTCTTGTCTCGCGGGACGTGAGTTCTTGATATTTTTTAGTTTATAATTTAAAAACAGAATAAGAATCTGAAAATCTAACAACATCACATTAAAGTTCGATAAATTCTGAAAAGAATGATACCAAACATATATATGTAGGTTTTAAAATAAGCCCGATTTAAAGCGTGACAAAGAACGTGAAATAAAAACGTCACTTAAAATTGTTGCATAAAATCGTTGCACTTTTAGGCTTAGGATTTTATATATAGAGTAGATTTGTATATTTCAAATGTGAAATAGAATAGAATGTTAATATATGTATGACTGTGTAGCTGATTAAAGGATTAGTTTTATTTCCTATCATTTGATGTTCTAATGAGACATTCTGGATACTTTGCTAAAATTCTAAAGCACGAGGTAGAAATGTATGTGTTCATTTAATTAGTAGTAAAAATAACAGCTTAAAGAAATATAACATATGTTTAAAAAAAAACTTTAGCTTTATGATAACATGTTAAGAGATGTTAATAGTATTTCAAGGTAATTTCTGCTGATCTAAATAATGTTAAAATGATTTAAAGATTTTATGTAGGAAAAGATCAAATATATTTTATATGAAATTACGCTGTTAGCCTTAGACATACTAGAATATTTATCACTTTTGTAAATGATTTAATACCTGAGATTGAAATATAAAGAAAAATGTACATACACATGAACAATATTCTACAAACAAAAGATCGAAAAAGGTAAAGCCTAACTGTTTTAGTTTATTTTCATCTCATTTCTAAAACTAATTAGGAATTTAACAGTCCAGACGGGATGTTTTCCTTGACTTCTGCTTGCTATGTGCTGACTGAGAGATGTTCCCTGGGGGACACTGGTGTTATAATGCCATCCATTAACTCCTAACTCCTTTGCCTGCATGCTCTGACCATTCCTCACCTTCAAAGGGTACAATGAAAATAGAGACAAACAAATTTGTACTTTAGAACATTGGATTGGAATTTTGTTAATTTCTACAAGAACCTCTAAAAAAATTACTCTTTAACTAATAACCTTCTGCCTTCATTTTTGTTTTGTTTTTTCTTCCCATCCTTGGACGTATTTGTGTTAAAGCAGGACAGTTATAACATTTAACTTTAATCAGTTGTTGTATTAATGGGACTGGTTTCAGAGGTTTTCTTGACCAATACTCTCTCGCTCCACATTCCCTCTAATAAAAAAGAAAACATATAGCAAAATTGACACGGGTCAATTAGGTGGGAATGGTTGACATTGTGTTATAGTAAATATTTACGTTACAAGGTTAGTTTTGTAGTAGCAAAGGTTATCTGCCAATAGTTTCAATATTGTGAGACCAACTGAATGCCTCTTCATGTATTATATATTAAGATTAATTTTATATTGTGATTATTTACAAGCCCCAGATACAATTGCTCAGACAAGTCCCAGGTTCACAATCAATGTTTATTTAACAAAGTACCTTTACATTATTTTTTTTATTTTTTTTTTTTAGTTCCCTCTCTTTTTTTTTTAGTTCTCTTTCTATTATTTACTCCTCCACTACTCTGAGACAAGTGTCCACTTTTGACTCCAATTCTTTGGGCCCAATAAAGGGATCTCTTTTAATCCCAGACCTGGCACTACTTCCGGTGCTTAATCTATTGCCTCACAGGAAGCAGTTATGGGTCAGGCAGGATCCCGATGGTCTTTGTGGCTGGCAGCCTCCACGGAACATGGCAGGGCAAGCCCCTGTGAGCACAATTCACACATTGCTCTGTAGTCATTCATTCTGGGGCTTGCAGAAAGAGCTGCTGCCACCCAGTATTGGGGGGGATGCTCTGCCCATAGCAGGCAGTCGCCCACTGTTCTGACCTCCCAGGTTCCCAAGCCCAGCATGAGTGTCCTTTCATGGTTGCTGGGTTGCCAACCCTGGTGTAACTGCTGCCGCAGGATCTTTCGGTGTCCATGTCCTATTATGGAAAGGCAATATCACCTCTCCCCCACAGATTTTGCTTTCCCATGTCTCCTGGCCAGGCAAGAGGGCATAATCTATCCCAGCACTGGATACTGGTTAGTCCCTCACAACCATTAAAAATTAGCCAAGATACAAGCAGAAACTGGATTAAAATTACCATCTGTTTCACCCCTAGTATTAAGTTAATAAGGGGTACCAACAATGAAAAATGCCAAACACCTCAGGAGACATTAATAGGAGAACCAGTCAAGAGCTAGTGTCTTCTCTTCCTTTATGTAACCCCTGTATACCTTTCAACACTTACAGATGAACTACTGCAACACTAGCTAAGTTTCCATCCAGTTTTTTGCGACGTTTTGTTATCGACAAACAGAATATACGTAAAAAAAATGTGCGAAATTTGCTGTCTCCAGCCTGTTTCCATCAAACTGGCTTTTTATCGATAAAATGGTATGCGTGATGACGTCACCCCCCCCCCCCCCCCCCCAAAACTAACTGTCGCATAAGTTTTGTTGTATAGCGAAAAAAATCTGCCCTTGAGCCGTTTCCATACATAATTTTGTGTATGTCGCAAATTCTCTACCTTTTGTTTTCCACGTTACACCCCCTCCACTAAACAAAGAAATGGAGAGATTATTCAGACAGTTTTTTGAAATTTGCCAGCTTACTGTTATTTCAGTTTCACAAATAATTGGAATTGTACATAATATCCGAAGACGACAGCAGAATGAAGCAGTTGCTTGTCTGATAGCCCGTAGAGCTCAAAGAAAGTACCTCAGTGCGACGAAACCCACGGGTATGGGAGAGACGACGGAATAAGACCTTCTGGGAGGAGGTGGTGGAGAGACACTTCACAGAAAATCTCTGGCTGCAACATTTTAGAATGACACGGCCGACGTTTCAGATGTTGTGTGGATTCATCAGTCCTGATGTTGCGCCCATCACAGGTTGCCACCGACCACCGGTTCCAACCCAAAAGCGGATTGCCATCGCCCTTTACAAGCTGGCAACCTGCGGCGAGTATAGAGTAGTTGGAGAAACTTTCGGGGTTAGTAAAACTACCATCCATCGATGTGTATATGCTGTGTGCACCGCTATTAAAGAAAAATTAATGCGGCGTTATATCAGACTTCCGACTGTAGCGGAGGCCAATGAAATTGCATATCGCAATTCCTTGGTGCATCTTGTGCGACAGATTTACGGTGCGCTGGATGGCACGCATGTGCCTATTCTTCCCCCGACGGAAGGCTACCGCGATTACATTAATCGCAAAGGGTGGCCATCTATTGTTCTCCAGGCCCTTGTTGATGACAGGTGCATGATACGAGACATTTGCGTTGGCACTCCTGGAAGTGCCCATGATGCAGCTGTGTTTGCAGCATCGGATCTGTACAGGTGAGCCTACCTTTCAACATCCCTTCTCAGTGCGATAACAACTGAATTAGTATTGTAACCTGCTTCCCTTAAGGTTTTTAATTAAAACTGAAATTTGAATTAATACAAAATAACGACGTTTAATCAAAAAAAAACTCTCTTCATCAGACCATGCGAACCGCTCCGCCATTCTCGTTTTGATTGCACGTGATATGTGACACATTTATTTGCGTTAAAGCCCTTTTTTCCGACAAAAAGTGTTTCCAATGTAGTTGTTGCGACATCTGAAGTATCGATATGGAATTTATGCGCTAAAGTTAAACGGAAAAATATTATGTCGACATGTACAACATTTTATCGATAATTAGCATTTCCATCAGCTATAAAAAAAAAATTTGAAGCGCTAAATATTTTTTCGCAAAAACTCCTTGGATGGAAACCTGGCTACTGACTATTATTGACCAAAATACTTAAGTCTTTATACCTGCAGGTAAAAGATGCTATTCTTAGCCCATTGGAGATAACAGCTCTTGAATTTGAACCCATTGATTGGACTGTAATAAAGGTCAAGAGGAAACGAGCCATACCAGGTATGTCTAAATGCTAACACCACACAAAAACTTAAAGGGGGACCAAACTGGGTCCACGCATGTCACTGCTGAAAGGTTTTATCTTCAGAAGAGGGATCAAGCCAGGGATCAGGCCATTGACCAATTGACTACTGAACCTCCATTTGTTACAAGTTCCAGTTAAAGGGACCATGGCTCCCTAATGCAAACAAGCCAACTAAAAGTTTAAGGTGTTGTGTGCTGGTAATCTCTGACAGTAAAAAGAAAAAATGATCTTCAAGGGCCTTGAATCTTAGAAGACATCACTCCGCAAAGGGTCAAGAGTTTTAGATTTTAACATCTTTTGCTTTCGGGTAATGGACCATAAGACCTGACTATCGTATCATATTAAATCCCCACAACTGAAAGAATCTTGTCACAACCTAACATCGATTTTTTTGCAGTATTGTCTTTCAAAGAGAATTTGAACCCTGGGGAGATGAGTGACAACAGAGCAACAGTTAAGTATCAGTTAAGCACAACAAGGCAATTGAAGTTGTTTCAAGAGCAACATATACTTACTGAATATTTGTAACTATTGTTTTTATTAACGGAAATACTATAGTGCATGACTATTCGAAATTAAATTTGCTTTGGATTCAGCTTGAACAACAATGGGAATAAAATAATTGCAAATAGTTTAGAAAATGTGATTAGCTTAACATGGTCAGAACCTAGAGCAAAAAAAACTTTATAAGATTCCATATTTTTGGAATTACTTCCAACTATAGGCCCACTGGCAGTTGGGGTGAAAGGACAAGAGTTCCCTTTAAGGATTAGTAGTTGTATGTAATCTGAACTTCACTCATGCCCACTACCTACCTCCTATAGTTAATCAGAATTGAACACACGACACTACATTAATAAATGGCACCATTTACCACCTACTTCTTCTTCTTTCAGCTGCTCCCATTAGGGGTTGCCACAGTGGATCATCTTCTTCCATGTCTTTCTGGCCTCTGCATCTTGCTCTGTTACACTCATCACCTGCATATCCTCTCTCACCACATCCATAAACCTTTGCTTAGGCCTTCCTCTTTTCCTCTTCCCTTGCAGCTCTGTCCTTAGCATCCTTCTCCCAATATACCCAGCATCTCTCCTCTGCACATGTCCAAACCAACGTAATCTCGCCTCTCTGACTTTGTCTCCGAACTATCCAATTTGAGCTGACCATCTAATGTACTCATTCCTAATCCTATCCATCCTCGTCACACCCAGTGCAAATCTTAGCATCTTTAACTCTGCCACCTCCAGCTGTGTCTCCTGCTTTCTGGTCAGTGCCACCGTCTACAACCCATATAACATAGCTGGTCTCACTACCGTCCTGTAGACCTTCCCTTTCACTCTTGCTGATACCCGTCTGTCACAAATAACTCCTGACACTCTTCTCCACCCATTCCACCCTGCCTGCACTCTCTTTTTCACCTCTCTTCCACAATCCCCATTACTCTGTACTGTTGATCCCAAGTATTTAAACTCATCCACCTTCGCCAACTCTACTCCCTGCATCCTCACCATTCCACTGACCTCCCTTTCATTTACACACATGTATTCTGTCTTGTTCCTATTGACCTTCATTCCTCTCCTCTCTAGAGCATATCTCCACCTCTCCTGGGTCCCCTCAACCTGCTCCCTACTATCGCTACAGATCACAATGTCATCAGCAAATATCATAGTCCACAGGGACTCCTGTCTAATCTCGTCTGTTAACCTGTCGTCACCATTGCAAATAAGAAAGGGCTCAGAGCCGATCCCTGATGTAATCCCACCTCCAACTTGAATGCATCCGTCATTCCTACCGCAGACCTTACCACTGTCACACTTCCCTCGTACATATCCTGTACAACTCTTACATACTTTTCTGCCACTCTTGACTTCCTCATACAATACCACAGCTCCTCTCGAGGCACCCTGTCATATGCTTTCTCCAGGTCCACAAAGACGCAATGCAACTCCTTCTGGCCTTCTCTATACTTCTCCATCAACATCCTCAGAGCAAACATTGCATCTGTGGTGCTCTTTCTTGGCATTAAACCATACTGCTGCTTACTAATCATCACCTCACTTCTTAACCTAGCTTCCACTACTCTTTCCCACAACTTCATGCTGTGGTTCATCAATTTTATTCCCCTGTAGTTACTGCAGTCCTGCACATCCCCGTTATTCTTAAATATCAGCACCAGTACACTTCTTCTCCACTCCTCAGGCATCCTCTCACTTTCCAAGAATTCCATTAAACAATCTGGTTAAAAACTCCACTGCCATCTCTTCTAAACACCTCCATGCTTCCATAGGTATGTCATCTGGACCAACGGCCTTTCCATTTTTCATCCTCTCCATAGCTGTCCTTAATTCCTCCTTGCTAGTCCATTGCACTTCCTGATTCACTATCTCCACATCATCCAACCTCTTCTGTCTCTCGTTCTCTTCATTCATCAGCCTGTCAAAGTTCTCTTTCCATCTGCTCAACACAATCTCCTCGCTTGTGAGTACGTTTCCATCTTTATCCCTTATCCCCCTAACCTGCTGCACATCTTTCCCAGCTTGGTCCCTCTGTCTAGCCAATCGGTACAGGTCCTTTTCTCCCTCCTTAGTGTCCAACCTCTCATATAACTCATTATACACCTTTTCTTTAGCCTTCGCCACCTCTCTCTTCACATTGCGCCTTATCTCCTTGTACTCTTGTCTACTTTCTGCATCTCTCTGACTATCCCACTTCTTCTTTGCCATCCTCTTCCTCTATATACTCTCCTGTATTTCCTCATTCTATCACCAGGTTACCTTTTCCTCCTTCCTCTTTCCAAATGTCACGCCAAGCACCCTTCTTGCTGTCACCCTTACTACATCTGCTGTAGTTTCCCAGCTGTCTGATAACTCTTCACTGCCACCCAGTGCCTGAGGAACACTGAGTACAAAATGTCTAAATCCATTAATATATACAGGGATATAGTTTAAACTAGCAGCTGACGGTGGCACTACATGACAAAATATTAATATTATGGCTTCTTGGACCTAAGTAATAAAGAAAATAGCGAAAGAAAGTAATAATTGGCTACAACAGAGATGGAGTGTCTTATGAAAAGAGTTACTGAGTGTGCAGTTTGTGAATTAAGAATCTCAGACACAAACCAAAGATCCCAGCTGGTGGCAAAAGATTTTTAATTTCAGTAAGGAATTGTGGGTACAGCCCTCACAACTCCAATGTATCCCTGAAATGGGCCAATGACTTGCATTAATGAGAGTAGTGATGATGTCTTCCAAAAGGAGGATTAACTCCTACTGTCAGCATGTATACTGATAATCTTTAGTAGGGAACCTATCATAGACTCCAGCTGGATATAAATCAGGGTGACTTTGTGGATGCAAGTGGTTGCTTGTATAAGGACTCTGGTCATTGTTGTACACATCATTGGCAACATAAACTAGTAACTTTTGTAAAGTTTCGGAAGAACATTCCAGTGCTGTCTGTGTCAGTACTGATGGTACTATTAAATGGTCTGATCACAGATGAAATACAGGACTGGTTCATTTTTTTTAACTAATATAGCTAATAGTTATTGGATAAGAAGGAAATCAAATAGTTACTTTAAAACAGGAAAAATATGATATCAATCAAGCAGTTGTTGATAATGTTTAATTGTCATATTTAGAACTTAAGTTACTGAACACAATTCTGAGATTTATAGAGGGGAGAAAATGTAAATAATACCCTATCAGACACATGATTTATACAATTAGAACCAGACAAGTTTAAAATAGAAAACGAGGTCAATTTTAAGTTACCTTAACTTGGATTTTTTGAAAACTTGCCAGTCCGTGTTAATTTAACTGCATGGACAAACCACTGCTGCGGTGGGTTGGCACCCTGCCCAGGATTGTTTCCTGCCTTGTGCCCTGTGTTGGCTGGGATTGGCTCCAGCAGACCCCCGTGACCCTGTGTTCGGATTCAGCGGGTTGGAAAATGGATGGATGGATGGACAAACCACTGTTACCTTTTTATAAGCTCTCCCAAAACTGCCCAAACACCTAAGATGATTTCATTCTCACTGGACATAACCCCTCAGGCTCTTTAGAGTCACTTGCATTGTCTGCAGATAAAAAGTTTATCCAGGTTGGCACAAAAGGTGCTGTGAGACTTGTTATTTCAGCCTATGTTATCTGATTCCAGACTAGGCTGTGACATTAGATATCAAACCACTGTCCTTTAACAATAACCACAGTGACAGTATATTTCTAGATGGTAACAGGACCTAAATCCGGTGAATTTTTCTAAAAAAACACAAAAGGGAGGGATTGTAAGAGGAAACAATAGTGCTTGAAACTGCCTGCCTCTTAAACTAGGGCGTCCTGATTTCATTTGTACCAGCACACTTATTAGAAAATGACATCATATATAACATTTCACATTGTGCTTTGTTTCACGATAAGTTTACATATAAGGCATCTTATTCTGTAAACCAAACGTTTAGACAAGACATTTAATGATTAACTATTTTGGTTACTTTGCATGTTTTATAATGGCAGAGGGATATTGCTAGAATGTACCTTTCACCTGAGTGCTCATTGGTGGGACTGAAATGTTTACCAGCTGCTATATGTAAATGAACCTAAGTGACAACAGCAGCTGTCCTATAAGATAAGCAGACTTGCTACTGAGAGCCTTACTGGTCACATTTATACTGATGACTCAAGACTTTTATTTTATTTACTGAGTATTTCCTTAACAGTGAGTCATTTAATTACCTGTACTCTTTTCTTTTATTCTGCATAAAGAAAAATGTAATTTCAACATTTATAAAATATGTTTGTATTTTTGCTACAGCTTTAAATGCATATCATTCTTCTTTGGTTCCCCTATTAATTCACCTTTTTTCTATTCAGATTGCTTCTTTAATTGTATCCCAATATTGACAATTATAATGAGCAGAGTGGGCGGCACGGTGGCGCAGTGGGTAGCGCTGCTGCCTCGCAGTTGGGAGATCTGGGGACCTGGGTTCAATTCCCGGGTCCTCCCTGCGTGGAGTTTGCATGTTCTCCCTGTGTCTGTGTGGGTTTCCTCCAGGGGCTCCGGTTTCCTCCCACAGTCCAAAGACATGCAAGTTAGGTGGATTGGCGATTCTAAATTGGCCCTAGTGTGTGCTTGGTGTGTGGGTGTGTCCTGCGGTGGGTTATCACCCTGCCCAGGATTGTTTCCTGCCTTGTGCCCTGTGTTGGCTGGGATTGGCTCCAGCAGACCCCCGTGACCCTGTGTTCGGATTCAGCGGGTTGGAAACTGGATGGATGGATGAGCAGAGTAGACACCCAGGTACACAATAATGAATTCTGAAAGGCTGCAAATACTTCAGTGTCTGTACCACTGACATGCTTATTAGGAAATAATGGATTAAATAAACACATGGAAAAGTAGAATGAAAATCAGGATGATGATGAAGATCTTCAAAACAAACTTAAAAAATGGAAGCTGAATGTTGACCATAATATGTTTTTCCTGTCATCTTCTGTCCAAGCCTCTATTATATTAAAAGAAGACTGAGCAGAAACATTAAACCACAGTCTGATATTACTCAGAACCATTGCCTAATGACATTGCTTCAAGACTCTCATAGCTAATACAACAATGCATCTTAGGAATACAACTGAAACAGGGTAGAAATGGAGTTACTTATGAATCCAACTGTATGCTGAAGATAAAAAAATGATGATACTCCAGGAACTGGAAGTAGGGAAGGAGGAATCATTAAACACAAAATTAAAATATTAGGCAACTTTAATTTTGATACCCGTTTTCTAACCAGGAAATGAAGTCTGACAGAAAACCAAAAATCTGAGTTCTTCTCAACTTCAGCCAAAAAACTCTGCAATACTGTGATAGGGGACTGTACTTTCTCCGGTCCTGTTCAGCCTATATACGTCAGACTTTTAATACAACTCGGAGTCCTGCCACATGCAAAAGTTTGCTGATGACACTGCTATCGTGGGCTGCATCAGGAGTGGGCAGGAGGAGGAGTATAGGGACCTAATCAAGGACTTTGTTAAATGGTGTGACTCAAAGCACCTACAACTGAACACCAGCAAAACCAAGGAGCTGATGGTGGATTTTAGGAGGCCCAGGCCATCCTGGACCCCGTGATCATCAGAGGTGACTGTGTGCAGAAGGTGCACACCTATAAATACCTGGGAGTGCAGCTGGATGATAAATTAGACTGGACTGCCAATACTGATGTTCTGTGCAAGACAGGACAGAGCTGACTATACTTCCTTAGAAGGCTGGCATCCTTCAATATCTGCAATAAGATGCTGCAGATGTTCTATCAGACGGTTGTGGCGAGTGCCCTCTTCTACGCGGTGGTGTGCTGGGGAGGCAGCATAAAGAAGAGGGACCCCTCACGCCAGGACAAATTAGTGAGGAAGACAACCTCTATTGTAGGCATGGAGCTGGACAGTTTGACATCTTTGGTAAAGCGACGGATGCTGAGCAGGCTCCTGTCAATCATGGAGAATCCACTGCATCCACTAAACAGTGTCATCTCCAGACAGAGGAGCAGCTTCAGTGACAGACTGCTGTCACTGTCCTGCTCCACTGACAGACTGAGGAGATCGTTCCTCCCCCTCACTATGCGACTCTTCAGTTCAACCCAGGGGGCAAACGTTAACATTATACAAAGTTATTGTCTGTTTTACCTGCATTTTTATCACTCTTTAATTTAATATTGTTTCTTTATCAGTATGCTGCTGCTGGAGTATGTGAATTTCCCCTTGGGATTAATAAAGTATCTATCTATCTATCTATCTATCTATCTATCTATCTATCTATCTATCTATCTATCTATCTATCTATCTATCTATCTATCTATCTATCTATCTATCTATCTATCTATCTATCTATCTATCTATCTATCTATCTAAAAGGCTTGAGGTGAAGCAAGATTTTAGGAAATAATCTGGTCCTGGAGCTTGCAGGCTCCAAGAAAGTGCAGATAGCTGTGTGACTGTGAACATGCCGCTCCAAGGTTTTTTGGGGTGCTTTTCTGATTGAGCATTCACTTGCAATTGCAAAGCAGATGACACCTTCACCCAAATGGGGCTATAAAGAGAGCCTCAATGGCAGAGGAGGGAAACAAGAAAGAAAGAAATAGGAGAAAAGAAAGAATGGAGGTTAAGGGATAAGAAAGGGGTAGGATTGGGAGAGCCTGTGTTGGGAGGAAAGGAGGCAGGTGGTCGGGCGTATGCCCCAGAGAAGCGAGCAGCAGGCCTGTGCTTGAGTGTAGGGCTGAGGAAGGGGCACTCTTATTGTGTTACGCAGGAGAGTAAGAGCAGCCCTGTTATATGGTGTCTCCCAAAGATCTGGCTGAGGGAGATGTCAGTGGGGTTCAGAGATGAGCCCTAGAGACATTGAGAGATTGGCAGTGTGAACCCAGAACTGGGATTAATGGATGACTGCACCTGTTGGCGGGTGTCTCCTCTTGCTGCAAGGTCCTGATGGGATAATTGGGGAAATGCCAGATTTTAGAAAGGGCATTAGGGCTTGTGATTTTTTAAAGAAGATTCTGCACATATTTTAACTTTGATTTTATTGGATTTATTTATTGATTTTAACCTCAACTTTGCACATTATTTTATGGATTATTTATTACATGAAGAATTCTGCACTGTATTTTTGGACACTACTGTGTGTTTTTAAATAAAAGCACTAGATACTTTGCACAAACCCCTTGTTGCAATGTGTGTGTCCTCATTTACCCGGCTTATTCTTGGGTTCATTATCAGCGGTTTCTGGTTCAAGAGGCTCCTAGAAGCAATCAGGGAGAGTGGAGCTGACCCGGACCATCACATAGTTACATAGAAAAATGGAGGAAAGTGAAAGTGAAATATCAATACATGGGTAACTAAAATGGCAGACCACCATAGTATTAACTGAAAAAATTCTCAAATCCATCTTTTTTTTTAATTGTATTGATTTTATTGAAATCACACAACATTCCATACAAATAGATCAATTTTTCCAAAAATAGGACTGAAAACAAATCAAATCCAAGCATAAACTTATAACCTGAGTAGTTCTTTTGAAATTTAATTGGATTCAGTACCTGTGAAAAGTACATTCCAATGTTTCCTAAAAATAAAGGAATATTCTCTGGATATAATTAGATATGATAAGAAATCCCGTGTTCCTATATGGGTAGATCCAAATTAGGAACTAAAGGAGTTAGTGGGTTAAAACCACAATGTGAAGAAAGGGTATGGCAAAAGACAGGCCTGTCTAAAGTCCTTTCTAATCGAGAAAGAAGAAGATACTATTGGATTAGATGTAATTATCCCTGGAGGATTCACTTACAATGTTTAAATTGTACAACTCCACGTAACCCAAAACACTTCACAAATAGTGTCATACAATATATGCAATAAAAAGCAAATATTTTAGGTAGTTGTAGAAATCAATTTTGGTCTAGACCTATTAGGTTATTCACAAATGCTTCAAGCTTCTTTGCAAAAATCTGAGTCAAACATTAACATCCAAAGTTCTAAGTGATTATAAAGTCTGCAAACTGCAATTAACCATTGAGTTATTGCCTTGCTTGAGAAGTAACATAATCACATGAGTTCTCGGGTGCCCATTCAATGTTTAATTAAGCACTCCTAATAAACAAAGGTAAAGCTGGTCACAAAATGGCTAAAAGAGAACTACTGGGGGCCAATATACAGTATGTTTTCTTTAAAAATGGCACAGCATGGAGGTAGGATGCACCTCAAGAAAATGCAAATAGAAGCTCAACAAGGACTCCACTACTTGCATATTATAACACAGAACAACCCACAGGTGTATGAAACAATACTATTTACTGTATATGTATACTGTATATTCTTACACACATGTGCATGGGATTCAGTTTACAGGCTCAAATAGTGTAATTTCTCAGCCAGGGGTTGGCGCTGTCAATCTAATCCTCTCTCCTTTTGTCCCTCTGCAGACCAACTGAAGACCATATCCAGAGCCCACATTTTACAGATGTCACATCCTTTTCCAGCCTCCCCGACTCCACTTCTTCCTGTTTGTGCAATATATGTAGGGTAAACCTCCATTGAGGTTGGGCATCAAACTAAAAGAAGTGTGAGTTCAGGGTGATGTTTTTAGTGGGTGCAAAATTGGTTTAGATACAGGAAGCAGAGGGTGATGGTGTGATGAACCTCTTCAGAATTGGTTGATGTTAAGAGTGGTGTTCCACATGGGTCAGTGATAGGGCTCCTGCTATTTTTAATAGATATAAATGATTTAGATAGAAAAATAAGTAACAAGCTGGTTAAGTTTGCAGATGATACCAAGATAGGTGGATTAGCAGATAATTTGGAATCCATTATATTATTACAGAAGGACTTGGATAGCATACAAGCTTGGAAAGATTTGTGGCAGATGAAATTTAATGTCAGTAAATGTAAAGTATTACACATAGGAAGTAAAAATGTTAGGTTTGAATACATAATTGGTGGTCAGAAAATTGAGAGTACACTTTATGAGAAGGATTTAGGAGTTGTAGTGGACTCTGTTGGGGCATAAAATGCACCAGAGGTTCTCACCTTGAAAGATGGCTCTAGGAGTCGAAGGATAGGTAAACTGAGTAATTAGCTTTATTGCAATAATCAATAACGTGGACTCAACCCAATTAAGGCAAATTGAGTTCAGCCCTGAACAAGCCAAAAGTTACAGTTTATATAATAATCATTTCTTATTATTTCGACCTCAATTGAAACAGCTCATTTGCTGCTTATTCTGACTTCCCACTCCAGATGGCCCCTTTCAGGCCCTCTTGTGTTTTGCCATTCATTATCTTTTCTCACTTTCCTTATTTCCTAGCTGGCCCTCAACTGGCAGGTGCTCCCCCTTCTCTGACCTCAGGCTGTCTCCAATCATCATTCTCCCCATTCTCTGTTCTTTTGGGTTATTAAATATTGGTGGTTTTACTCTGAGCTCAATTAAAAAAGAAATATGGCATGTGTCTTTATTTAATTATTTACTTGGGATACCTGATTACTGTTAAAGCGCACACTAAGTTTATAAAAGATCATACTAAGTTTTATATCTACTTATGCTAATACATGAACACATGACTTTTTATTTTCCATATAAGCTATCGACTTCCAGACAGTGTTCAGAAGCCATTAAGAAGGCAAACAGAATGTTTGGTTATATAGCACAACGTGTGGAGTACAAGTCCAAGGAGGTTCTGCTCAAGCTTTACAACACACTGGTGATTCCTCATCTGGAGTATTGTGTGCAGTTTTGGTCTCCAGGCTACAAAAAGGACATAGCAGCACTAAAAAAGGTCCAGAGAAGAGTGACTAGGCTGATTCTAAGGCTACAGGGGTTGAATTATGAGGAAAGATTAAAAGTGCTGAGCCTTTACAGTTTAAGCAAAAGTAAATTAAGTGGTGACATGATTGAAGTGTTTAAAATTATGAAGGGAATTAGAACAGTCGATCAAGACTGTTATTTTAAAATGAGTTCATCAAGAACACGAGGACACAGTTGGAAACTTGTTAAGGGTAAATTTTGAACAAACATTAGGAAGTTTTTGTTTACACAAAGAACAATAGACACTTGGAATAAGCTACCAAGTAGTGTGGTAGACAGTAAGACTTTAGGGACTTTCTAAACTCGACTTGATGTATTTTTAGAAGAAATAAGTGGATGGGACTGGTGAGCTTTGTTGGGTTATTAGATTGTTCTAATAACCAGTTCCGCTCCTTATTTTTTTCCATACCATACCGGGTCTTTGTCTGCTCAAATAAGATAAAATCCATCCAGAATTAAAACAGTACCAGGTATATCAGGTTGAAGCCAGCTGTCCATAAAACACAATATGCTATTGTACATGTATGCTCCATGAGACTGATTTACTGAGTTCATTGATGTTTTTTTTTATTTTATTGAATTTTTAAAAATCAAATAACACATAATCACACATAACTCGAGTTTTATAAAAAGAAAAAAAAGAAAAAGGTTTGAAACAAATCAATCCCCACCCCTGATAAAGAGAGCTAGGCCAGCATTGTAAAACATTATGCTAGTAAAGACAAATGAATAGATAAAAAAATAATTGAATAAAGATAAGTGAAGTGAAAGAGGGGAGAGAACTGTTTAATTTAATCAATTTAAATGCTTATTCTAAAATGTTATTGATTAGATCCTGTCCGGTTTTGAAACATTTTTGTACAGATCCTCTAAGTGCGAATTTGATTTTTTCCAGTTTCAAACAGCATATAACATCAGTTACCCACTGACTTAGAATAGGTAAGTTAGGATTCTTCCAGTTGACCAAGATAAGTCTGCGTGCCAATAGTGTAGTAAAGGAAATCACAGTTTGTTTGTCCTTCTCCACTTTAAGCCCATCTGGAAGTATACCAAACACAGCTGTTAGTGGATTAGGAGGGAGTGTTACCCCAAGGCTGTCTGAAAGGCATTTAAAGATTTTGGTCCAAATTGATGTTATTTTGGTGCAGGCCCAAAACATGTGACCCAGTGAGGCCGGAGCTTGATTGCAGTGTTCGCAGGTTGGATCTTGCCCTGGAATTTTAAACAAGAGAGATGCGCTCGATATATCATTTTAAGTTGAATAATTCTATGCTTTGCACATATGGAGCTCGAGTGAATTCTGTGCATTGCTACTTTCCACTCCTTTTCTGAAATATTGAGTAAGAGTCCTCACAGGTGGCACAGTGGTAGTGCTGCTGCTTTGCAGTAAGGAGACTGTGGAAGATTGTGGGTTCGCTTCCTGGTTCCTCCCTGTGTGGATAGAGCTTTGAGTACTAAGAAAAGTGCTATATAAATTTAATGTATTATTATTATTAAGAGATCCTTTTCCCACTGTTCTCTTGGATCTTTGAAAGGGAGGGACTGTAAAATGTTTTTATATATTACAGAGATGTTGTCTGAGTTCTCGAGACTGAGCAATATTTTTTCCGGTATAGAGACAGGTGGGAGGGAAGGAAAATTGGACAGGTTCTGTTTAACAAAGTTTCGAATTTAAAGGTAGTAAAAGAAATGTGTTACTGGTAAGTTACATTTAGAATGTAATTGTTCGTAGGATGCAAAAACATTGTCTATGTACAGATCTCTAAGTGATTTAATCCCAGATGTTTTCCAGGTATTAAAAACTGCATACATTTGAGAGGGTGGGTAAAGGTGGTTTTTGTGCAGAGGTGACACATATAAAAGCTACTCTATCTTAAAATACTTCCTGCATTGGTTCCATATTCTGAGTGAGTGAAGCACAATTGGGTGTTAGTATATTGGCGATAACTTGTATTTATTGGGGTACAAAGCAAGGAATATAAAGAAGTATTGCAGGATTTTATTTCTATTGCGGACCAGGCTGTGTATGTTCGTCTATTTCTGTCCATGTCCAGGTTTTTATAATTTGTATGTTTGCTGCCCAGTAATAAAATTGAAAGTTAGGTAGAGCCATGCCACCTTCTGCCTTAGGTCTTTTTAGGGTCGCCCTTTGGATATGTAGATGTTTTGAATTCCAAATAAATGAGGTTATGGTTGAGTCTAATTTCTTAAAAAATTATCTATTGATGTATATTGGAATGTTCTGAAATAAAAAGAGAAGCTTAGGAAAGATATTCATCTTAACAACATTAATTCTTCCAGCTAAAGTGAGATGAAGAGTTGACCATCTGCAAGTCTTGCTTAATTTTTTCCATACAGACGGCAAAATTTTGTTGATAAAGAGCTTTATATTTACTTGTGATGTTTACCCCTAGGTATTTAAACTGATCTGCAAAGATAAAAGGGAAGGTGTCCAATCTAATATTGTATGCTTGAGAATTCAATTGAGAAGAGCACACTTTTATTCAAATTAATTCTGATACCAGAAATCTTTTGAAATTCTGTTAGTGTGGTTAGGACTGCAGGCACAGTGTTTTGTGGGTCTGATACATACTGTACAACATCATCTGCATATACAGAAACGTTCTGTTCAGTCCTGCTCTGATAATCCCCTTTATCTCAATAGCATTTCGACAGTGAACTGCCAATGGCTCAATGGCGATTGCAAAAAGCAGTGGTGACAAGGGGCATCCTTGTCTGGTACCACGCTGTAGTTTAAAGTAGCCTGAATTGACGTTGTTAATACAAACTGAAGCTTCTGGACTGGCATACAGTAATTGAATCCATGTACAAATGTTCGGGCCAAATCCAAATTTCTCCAATGTAGTGAAAAGGTAGTTCTATTCAACCATGTCAAATGCTTTTTCTGCATCCAATGATAATAATATCTCCGGGGTGTTTGACTTTGTTGGTGAATATATTTCATTAAACAGGAATCAAAGATTGGAATCTACGTGTCTGCCTTTAATAAATCCAGTTTGGTCTTGTGATATTACTGAAGGCAGCAGCTTCTGTGAATGTTGCTAATAGAAGGGGAGCTAGCTGCTTTCCCACTATGCAGTGAGTTTATAGCTTCCAGTAATTCTGATAGTGCCAGAGGTTTATCCAATTCCTCTTCCCTAAGAGTATCTATTTGTGGTATCTGCAATGTGTCCAGAAATGCCTTAGATTGTGTCTTGTTTTCTTTCATCTCAGTAGAGTATAAGGATTTATAGTAGTCTCTAAATGTGTGTGTTATATTTTTATGGTCAATGATTTTGTCTCCATTTGTGTGGGTGATTGCTGGGATTGTATTGTAAACTTCTTGCTTGTGAATTTCTTGAGCTAAGAGCTTATTAGCTTTCTTTCCATAATAATGATGTCTTGATTTAAAAATGAGTTGTTCCGTTTCTTTAGTTGTTAAGAGGTTGAGCTCTGAATGCAGAGCCTGCCTTTTCCTATGAAGCGTCTCACTTAGACACCTGGCATGTTCTTGATCTATTCTAGTAATTTCGTTGATTAGCTCTGATACCTTCTTGGTTTCCAATTTATTTTTGTTGGAAAGATATGAGATAATCTGTCCTCTTAAGAAGGCCTTCAGGGTTTCCCAAGGTGTTCCTGCAGAAACCTCTGAGGGTGTATTTGTCTCTAAAAATATTGATTTGCTTGGATATAAATTCTGTACAGTTCTCATCTGCTAATAAAAGTGGATTAAGACGCCATCTGCGAGATGAATATGTGAGGCATAGTGATTTTAGCTCCAAAATCAAGGGGCATGGTCGGAAATAGGGTCATACTTTCAAGATTTAATCGTAGGCAAGAAGTTGTTATCTACAAAGAAATAATCAGTTCCTGAGTAGCAATGATGCACTGGTGAGTAGAAGGAATATGCTCTTGAATTTGAGTTTAGAAATCTCCAGTGGTCTGATAAGTTGTGGTCAGTTACAAACTGTGTAATTGTCTTTGCAGTGTTAGATGTCATCGCCCCTGTGGCAGGAGATCTATCTAGGTCTGGATTTAAAACACAATTAAAGTCCCCAGCCATTATAATTTTATGAGTGTTCACATTGGGAATGGATGCAAATACATTTTGCATGAATTCCCTATCATCGATATTGGGTGCATAAATATTTATTAAAGTCAATTTACAGTTAAATAAATTACATATGACAATCACATATCTCCCCTCAGGATCAGATACTACATCTGATACTAGAGAAGAATTCCCACACCTTTTTTTTTCATTGTAAAGCTGGAATGGAATATTTGTCCAGCCCAGTCTTTGTGTAGCCAAAACTGATCCTTGCTAAATAAGTGGGCCTCCTGTAAAAATGCTGTTTTAGCATTTAGACCTGTTAGGTGAGAGAATACTTTCTTTCTCTTTAATTTGTGATTCAGGCCTTTAACATTCCAGCTCACAAAGTTAACTGTCCAGTCTTTGAGACATTGCTTCTGAACTTTTATTGTCATTTTTAAGTCTAAACTGAAAATAAGACAGCTTTGACCTTAATTTTCAATTTTCCTAGGACAGTTCATCGATTTTAATTAAGAACAATCAAACATTACCCATTACAATAAATAGTACAGCAGTTCTGAATCACTTATGCCTTGCTTTTATTCTCACTCTGGCTCTTCGTCCTCAGTGTCTTCGGATGAATGTGTGAATCTGTGGTAGCATGAAATGAAGCTTCACAGGTGCTTAAGATCACAGTGCTACCAGCTGATTATGGGAGTATTTGGAGGCTGGTAAATGTAATTAATTTTTTTCCTTCTGTCTGTGTGCCATGTGGCCAAAAACGTATGCAGAAACCTGTGCAACAGTGAATCAAAAATTCAGTTGCATGAGAGAGTTCAGTAGCGCTGTAGCATTCACTTTAATAAGTAAATTATGAATACTGTTTAACTTACCACCATACGTTCAATAAAGGCATGTAAAGTAACATTTTTATGGAATGTGTTTAATTTGTTACTCTTCAGTATGTATATCTTGACATTGGTATACATTAGAAGATAAAATATGAAGTGAGTGAAGTAATTACCATACCATATTTTATATACAATTTTTTGTATGACTGTTTTATTTTTCAGCTAAGTCCATGAACAGATTACTGATAATTCCCCAGTTCTGTAACAGGTTTCATTTGTTGGAAAGCATGTGCTTTACAAGAAGAGATCATCTGTCAGCTTTTTATTATTTACATATGTGTGTTAATTTGTATTAGTCCTGCCACGTGCAAAAGTTCACTGACAACACTGCTATCCAGGGCTGCATCAGGAGTGGGCAGGAGGAGGAGTATAGGAACCTAATCAAGGACTTTGTTAAATGGTGCGACTCAAACCACCTACACCTGAACACCAGCAAAACCAAGGAGCTGGTGGTGGATTTTAGGAGGCCCAGTCCCCTCACAGACCCTGTGATCATCAGAGGTGACTGTGTGCAGAGGGTGCAGACCTATAAATACCTGGGAGTGCAGCTGGATGATAAATTGGACTGGACTGCCAATACTGATTCTCTGTGCAAGAGAGGACAGAGCTGACTATACTTCCTTAGAAGGCTGGCGTCCTTCAATATCTGCAATAAGATGCTGCAGATATTCTATCAGACGGTTGTGGCGATCGTCCTCTTCTACGCGGTGGTGTGCTGGGGAGGCAGCATAAAAGAAGAGGGACGCCTCACGCCTGGACAAACTGGTGAGGAAGGCAGGCTCTATTGTAGGCATGGAGCTGGAAAGTTTGACATCTGTGGTAGAGCGACGGATGCTGAGCAGGCTCCTGTCAATCATGGAGAATCCACTGCATCCACTAAACAGTATCATCTCCAGACAGAGGAGCAGCTTCAGTGACAGACTGCTGTCAATGTCCTGCTCCACTGACAGACTGAGGAGATCGTTCCTCCCCCAAACTATGCGACTCTTCAATTTCATCGTGAGGTGGGGTAAATGGTAACATTATACAATGTTATTAACTGTTATACCTGCCTCGCACTCTCCACCTTGCATTTTTTAACTTGCACTGTGTTTTTATCACTCTTTAATTAATATTGTTTTAATCTATCTATCTATCTATCTATCTATCTATCTATCTATCTATCTATCTATCTATCTATCTATCTATCTATCTATCTATCTATCTATCTATCTATCTATCAGTATGCTGCTGCTGGAGTATGTGAATTTCCCGTTGGGAAATCTATCTATCTATCTACTTCCAGTAAACCAATAGTATGTAAAAGAGAGAGAGAGAGAGGTAAGGAACATTAGTACCGCCTGCTGTCTTTTTAACCAGTTTAAGTATAATAAGTTTCTTGTTTTACAGTATGTTCAGCTTAGTGAGATTATACAGCACTGTGGACATGTTCCTTGGCAAACAACTAAAAAGTTAATTGTGTCCCATTTTTCTTTGCATCTTTCATGTTCATTACAACTCTATTGACATCAGTTTGTAAAAAGGTATAGCTTTTTTTTTGTTTTTGCATTTAAACTTTTATCAATGGCTCTTTGCTTCATGTCAAAGGTATTTGACTCAAATGAGATTTACAACCTCAACAAATCAAAAACATTGGTAATTCTGAGGGGTCCATAGCCTTTCTTCATCCTTTTGTGGGGAGTGGGGGAACTAAAAGAGAAAAGAGCTAGCATGGGATATTCCTTACAAAAAATACATTATAGTGGAATAACTGGCACACTAATGCAATATACTGTATATCTCCAAACTCTCTAGATGGCAGCATGGATGCCAGTTCTGCTAGTCTTAATCATACCTTCAGTATTAGGCAGAGAGATCAGGGTGCATTGCCTTTAAAGTGGAAACCAGCACTTTAGTTTTCAGTGAAACCTGGATACCTTAATACTGGGACCTTGTAGGACATCCTTTGAATCAAAAAGTCTGTTATGAGCTGTCCCAACAGAACAGTGTGGGCTGAGGTTTAAGTGTCCTGCTCCCTGGTAGGGAAGATTGATTTCTAAGTGAGAGCACAAGGCAGGCTTTCTTAGGTGGAGAGAGATAGCCATTTACCAGAAAAAATGAGACAGCTTTGGAAAAATGTGTTTAATTTAGTTAAAGCATTATGCTTCATACAAATAACTTGTGAAATTTCAAAACAGTTTAATCCTTAAGGGTGTAACTGGAGTTGTAACTTCTATATTCAGACATTTTTAATGTTAGTGATCAACATTTTTATTGAGCAGAATTATGTGTGACCACTAGGGAGTGTTGCAGCACCCCAAACCCCAGACACAACTGCACAAACACAGGTACCAGTTCAAATCAAAGGTTTATTATAATAAAGTACCTTAACAAAAGCTTCTTTTTAGTATAATAACCATATGACAAGCACAGTCACAATGACAATCCTTTGCCTCTTCTTCCTTCCTCCTCCACTCCTTCCAAGTGAGCTTTGTCATCTTCCACCCAACTCCAACTTGCTTGGGTGAGGCAGAGTGACTCCTTTTATCCAAGACCCAGGATTACTTCTGGTGCTGGGGCGTGTCCCACTGGAAGCAGAACTCCCTGAAGTTAGGGAACATGATTCCCCGGAACAGCTCCAGGCAGCACCCATGAAACCCAACAGGGCTGCTCCACAGCGGTGCAATCTCCAGCATACCCTGTGGGTGTCCATTTGGGTAGCAAGGCCCAGGCATGGTCTCATATAGGGTATAGGGCTTCATTATGTTGTCCTCCTGGCTGTGTAAGGGTCCTTTATATGCTCCTTACAGGATCCTGACACACTCCATACATTTTTGGCTTCTCCTGACAATTTCATGGCAAAGACAAGAAGCCTCCTGCCTTTCCTTTCTCCTGGCCTCCCAGCCAGGTAATGGACCAGGACCCATCCTGACCATGACACATGATAAACATGAAAAACAGAATCACCTGTGGCAAGTTTGCATAGAAGCTTTTGATTTTCTGTATGACACCCTGACGGTGGGCTACAACTTGCCTTTTCACCTCAACTTTGATATCTGATCACTTCTTTTTCATTTCGGGGACTGTGTGACTTTCTGAACTGAAACCTTCAAGTGTCTCCACTACGTTATATCACTCCATCACTTTCCTTTCGTTGCTTATAACACTGCTTAAGCCAACAAATAGCACATTTTTCCTTGCCTCCACTTTGCATTTGCTGAAGTTTTTTTTTTCTGCTTTTGCCATTGTCTTTACACAAAATGCTGTACATAATGGGCTATTTATATTGATTTGCATATTCAAAGGGGCGTAATTCTAAGAGGAGTTGAGGTGGGGCGCCAGGCGCATGCATGTACGTTACTTTTCACTCTGGAGCTGAAGTGCATAGAAGTTAGCTTATGCATGGTGTTGTGCACCTGAATTTTTTTGTTCATATGCACATTTCCTGTTTTGTCCATATGCCTTGTTTTAGTGTTTAATTCTATGCAAGGCATTATATATGAAGGCCCTGGTCTGAAGTCATTTAAGGCTTTAGGGGTTTTTTTTATCTACAGGAATTACTGTCACCTGTTTACATGGCTTTGGAACCTTCTGTTGGTCTAAAGACAACTTAAACATAAAATGAAAAATTGAGCAGAGTGGCTCTACATATGGGTTCAAGAGCCTTCCACTAAGATGATTTGGGCCAAGACTTTTATTTATTTTTAATTTTCTTAAAATGATCTCTACATACTTTTGAACCAAAACTATCTCTCCCTTTACCAAAACCATCTGCTTCAAGCATTATGCTAGCTCAGTAATATCAAACTGCTCAAATCTCTAACTTGTATTCATTAAACCCATTAGCTAAACCAGAGATGGAGTTAAAACCAAACACCCTTACATGGTTATTACTTTTGGACCAATGATAGCCAAGTAAGGTTTTAATGCCTGACCACCCTGAGCTCAAATTTTGTTTGAACAATTTGTGTTCAAAAGTATCCTTATAAATAAGCTTGCCTTTTCTATACAAAGTTTTAAATCCCTATGTGCAGCACATGTGTCATTGGTATTACCTTTTGTAAGAGCACTTTTCTTTTTATAGAAGAACTAGTTGTGTTACCCAGATTCACCTGAGAAATTTCATAAGACAATGGTTGATAGTTATAGTGTCTGACCACCAGGGGACATTGCATCACCCCAAACCCAAGACACAACCTCACAGACACAATTCCTGGTATAATAAAAGGTTCATTAGTACAGAATACCTTGCATAAAAGCTTCATAAGTATAATAAATACAGCACCACACAAATCTTCTCTCTCTTTCCTTTCTTTCACACCTCCCAGGTGAGCTTTGTTCTCCTTTCACCTGACTCCAACTCATCTGGATGAGGTTGAGTGGTCCCTTTTGTCTTGGACCAGGAAGTATTTCCAGTGCTAGGACATAGCCCGATGAAAGTACTCCACGGTAAATCGGAAGTCCAACAAAGTAGGGATTGTTAATCTCTTCAGCACCCCCTGACGGCCCCCACAGAACCCAATAGGGGTACCTCATGGGACTACAGGTTCCAACATGCCCTGCGAGCATCCATATGGTGATCCTAACCCAAGGAGGCCACCACTTAACATATTGGGGGAGAACATATTTAGCAGTGCTCATCTCCCCCAGTCCTTCCATTGTACTGGCCTCATGGCCTTGATCAATCCCAGTCAGGATGCCAGGCCAAGTGTGCCATCCATTTCAAGAGCTATTTATTAATCAGGTGTATCAGAAATATGCTATGTAAGTAACTATTTTAAATAAATAAATATAAATAAATAGTGCAGTGCATCAAAAATACTCAATAAATAAATAATCCAGTAAAAGCAAGAAATGGTGGCGGTTTAAACCAAGACATCTAATAAATAATTCTTTAAAAGCAAGGTTAAAATCTATTGTTGGGGGGTTACCCCTAAATATTGATATTTTTAAATGTACTTTATTATAGTCTAGATATACCATCCTGCCAAATTTCAGCTTTTGAAATAAACGGGAAATAGTGTTTTTGTTGATGATTGTGTGAGTGAATGAATGAGTCAGTCAAGCCACATTGCATTATATATGAGGGGGTACCCAAAAATAACCAGAATCTGTACACTGAAAAAAGCATAACATTGATGTTGTTCATTCAACGTAAATTTTCTCTTTCAAGCAACTTAAGATTAGACAAGCTTGAAATATTTGGTTTCAAATCTCATTCAAAGTAAAACAATTTGTTTGTACCAACATAAGTTATGGTGGAGGGAATAAATATAAAAATCCTATTTCAGTTGTTCGTGTGCCGTGTGGGAGGGGCCATTTGTATATTCTTCCGGTCGAACTTTCCAGCATGATGGCTTTCCAACTGCCAAAAAAGAAGATCACTTTCCCGAGTGGAGTGGACGTGGATATACAGGTCTGGTCATTTTCAGCAGCAGACTTTTATAACAGAGGATTTGTGGTAAGAAACCCTGTTTCTCAACTGTTAATTTTAAGTATAAGAACTCGTAATAAAACATACTTTCAAGAAAGCTGTAGAAACATTTAATAATTTTTTGTTGTATATTTAAGATTTACACTGCAAAATTCTTGTGTATTTGCACTAGATTTTTAAATAAATGTCAGAAGTATAGCATTCGAATGTGTTATGTTCATAATATTTCTAATAGCATAAAAACAGGTTATGACTAATAAACCATTTTAAATTGTAACAACTTAAAAAATAGATTTACTTCAGTATTAAACAAGTGAATTATGTCCAATCACTCTAAATGATTTGCCTCAACTTAAAAAATAGATTTACTTCAGTATAAAACAAGTGAATTGTACCCAATCACTGTAAATGATTTGCCTCAACTTAAAAATTGTGGGATCAACAAGCTAAGAAGAATTATTTTGGTTCAGATTGAAAATATTAAGTGTGAATCATTACCTTAATTATTTTAAGTTGAATGGAGGTTATACTTTTTTCAGTGTACATGGCACGCAATCTAGACTTAGTTGCGAATTTCACTGCTAGGTGTAGCATACTTATAGTATTCTGTGGCAGTCTGCCAAGTAGCGTTGCTCTGTATTGTTCGTACAGCATTCTGTGTCAGTTTTCTTGGTGCTTATTAAACATGTTCCGTGATTTTTGTGATGGGTGATCATAAAGAACAGTGAGTCTGCATTAAATTTTGTTTTCTTTTAGTGAAAACAGCTGCTGAAACTGTAGTGATGCTTGAAATCACTTTTAAAGAGGAAGCTGCAAGTAAAACACAGGTCTACGAGTGGTTTTTGCATTTCAAACGAGGTTGAAATGTCATTTCAAGACCAACCAAGATCTGGACAACCTTCCACAATAATCTTAAAAAAGTTTGCATTGCAATTTACGAAGATCATCATTGGACTATTGAAGAGATTTCTGAATTGACTTGTGTGTCTTGGAGTTCTTGCCAATGAATTTTAACAGAGAATTTCAACATGAAATGCGTTGCTGCAAAATTTGTGCCTCGATTGCTCACAGAAGATCAGAAAACCAGTCATGTTAACACGAGCGTGATTGGAAGGACTAACTTTGAAATGATCCGCACTTTCTTTCTAAAGTTGTGACAGGTGATGAGAGCTGGTGCTATGGTTATGAGCCGGAAATGAAACAACAATCAAGCCAGTGGAAATCACCAAGTTCACTGAGGCCAAAAAAAGCATGGCAAGTTCAATCAAATGTGAAGACAATGTTGATTTACTTTTTTGATGTGAACAGGATTGTTCACAGAGAATTTGTTCTACCTGAACAGACGGTGAATCAGCATTTCTACCTGGACGTGTTGAGAAGATTGCATGAAAATATGAGAAGAAAACGCCCTGCAATATGGAAGAGTGGTGCCTGGTTTCTGCACCATGACAACGCCATCCTTGTCCAACAGTTTTTGTCGAAAAACAAGATGACTGTTGTTCTTCACCTTTCATACTCACCTAATCTTGCTCCATGCAACTTTTTCTTGTTCCTATATGTGAAAAAAGAACTCAAAGGAAAGTGTTTTTGTATAGTGGAGGAAGTCAAAGAAAAATCACTGCAGGCCTTGGACAACTTTCCTCTTCAGCGATTCCAAAAATGTTTCCACCATGGGAAAACCATTGGGACAAGTGCATTCATTTACATGGAGAATACTTTGAAGGAGACTAAAGTTTCAGTAAGCAAAAATCATTATAACAATTTTTTTTTCAATTCCGGTAATTTTGGGGTAACCCCTTGTATATATATATATATATTGTAATGAACAGCATGCAGAGACTGGCATTACGGCCAGGATTGAAGAAGGGGCCTTACTTGGCCAGGAAGCCAGTGCAATGGAAGGACTGGGGAGAAGTGCACTAATACATTTGTTTTCCCCCAATAGGCTAGATTGTAGCTTCCTTGACATTTCAAATACATTTAATTATATCTTAAAATGAGATTATGGTCTCTTAGACATATCTGAAATGCATTTTAAGATATTGTCATAGAGAAAACTTCTTCAGAAAAAATAAGCAGAGTCTTCAGGCAGGCAGTCAGAATTTAGACTTTATTGCAGAGCACAGGAAACCATTGTAGTGCACATAAAGCCATCCCAGTTCATGAAATGAGCCTAGTGGCTTGAACACAGCTCGTATTTATTTCAGTTCTAGTCACAAAAACATCTTTGCTTCATATATTTTTCTTGCCATCCACTTTACATGTTATTTTCATAATAATGACCTTATGCTGTACCTGTTTTCATAACAATTACCTCACCTTGTAAATGTCTTTCCTCTAATAATCATCAATCTTTTAATAATAATCATCAGGACTCGAAGGTCGTAGTTTGCTGCCTGGCCCTAAGATGGCCATCACCTAATCATCTTTTACATTTCTCACATTCTCATATTCTTAATCTTGAGCTAACAAAAATTGGTGGCCTTTTAATTAATCAATCCTCATTATTAAATTGGAACCAGGATGACCTACTGAACTGTTCAATAGATAATTGCTTGTTGCACCAGCATCCTGTAAGGCTAAAATCGTAAGCGCAGCACGCAACTTCACTGATAAGGGCTAAGCTGCTGGAGCTGGAAGCAGGCAGGTGCCTTGAGCAGGGACGAACAGATCTTCTTGACAGCTTGAAAAAAGAAAAAATACAAGCCTTTACTAATTAACCCTTAAATTCTTATATTGCTCAAGGCCAGCTGATATAACATGTTTTGCTTTAACTTAATTAAGATATTCTTTCATGAGGAACCATGGACATATAGACTTAAATGCTATCTATAACATATATATATACAGTGCATGCCAATGTGATAGCCTGTGAGCACAGGCAGCTGCATCGTTAGGCAGCAGCGTGCAGCCACATAGTTTCTAACTTGCCAGATAAGTTGCTGGAGATGAGTGCAGATGGCCATTTTAATAATCAACTCTTAAACTCCTGAATAGCTCAAAATAGCTAACACAATGCAGCTTGCTTTTAAGTTGATCATCTAGAATATTCATAAGCCTTAATATATAAATTTAAATGCAATTTAAAAATGTTTATACGTTAAAAATGCTTATGCTCTAGAGTGTGAGCATGCTTAGGTTTCTTTAAAATTAAGAGCCTTGAAGACTTTTTGGAATCTTTTTTAGTCTTTAGTCAGCCAGAAAGCCCAGTAAAGTGGCATGTCCCAAAACAAAATCTTCTTTAAGCAGTTCGCTCAAAAAAAACATCACAACTTGGTTTATAGAAAACAAGGGAAGTGAAAAACAAGCAGGCCACATTAAAAACAAAAGCAGCAGCCTGTGAAATAATAGTACCTGTCTAAGCCACTTAAAAAAGATGTTAAGCATTTGTTTTTAATAGTCAAAAACCAATAAAAGGCATATTGATCCTTAATTTAAACTTCAACAATATCTTAATTAATAAGATGCTGCAAATGTTCTATCAGACAGTTGTGGAGAGCGCCCTCTTCTATGCGGTGGTGTGCTGGGGAGGCAGCATAAAGAAGAGGGACACCTCACGCCTGGACAAACTGATGAGGAAGGCAGGCTCTATTGTAGGCACGGAGCTGGACAGTTTGACATCCGTGGCCAGAGCGACAGACACTGAGCAGGCTTCTGTCAATCATAGAGAATCCATTACATCCACTGAACAGTGTCATCTCCAGACAGAGGAGCAGCTTCAGCGACAGACTGCTGTCACTGTCCTGCTCCACTGACACACTGAGGAGATCGTTCCTCCACCACACTATGCAACTCTTTAATTCCACCCGGGGGGTTAAACGTCAGCACTATACAAAGTTTTTGTCTGTTATACCTGCATTGTTATCACTCTTTAATTTAATATTGTTTCTTATCAGTATGCTGCTGCTGGAGTATGTGAATTTCTCCTTGGGATTAATAAAGTATCTATCTATCTATCTATCTATCTATCTATCTATCTATCTATCTATCTATCTATCTATCTATCTATCTATCTATCTATCTATCTATCTATCTATCTATCTATCTATCTATCTATCTATCTAATTGTTTCTTAAAGATGTTTTAAAACAATTTTCTTTCTGTTTTGAGTTGATATCTTAAAATTCATTTATATAACTAGAAATGTGGAGACATTTATTTTAAGACATTTGGAAATATATTTAAGATATCTCTATATGGTTTGGATAGTATTTCAAGATGTCTCGAAATGTAATCAGGATATCTTTTGGTCCATTTCAAATATATATCATGAGTTGAAATACCTAAAAATATATTTCCTGATATTTTGAAGGTTTTTTTTCCTCCATTTGAGGAGGAATGGCATGACAAAAGATTTTGGGGAAAAAGTGCACTGACAAATTTGCCTTGATGAATGCATGCAGTGACAAATTTGTGCACCTGGTGGGCTGCTCTTTCCATCTTTGACAGTCACTCTGGAGAAAAGTACGGATATTCAATGCTTGTGCCATTGCTATATCCCCATGGTAATAATATCTCTATTACATACGCAATGCATATGCCGTATAAGTAAAATTTTAATTACAGTATAATATATAAGACTCACTTGAATAGTGATTTCACCAAAAGTAAAAGATTTTTTTTTTACTAGAAAATATTTTTTAAATTAACATAAAAGAAATAAGAAAAATGTGGCAAAACAAACATATATCATGAGGAGAAACACCAAATGGCACGAAAACACAAAATCATACAAATAAATGTGTTATTATTGTGTCATTTATAGACTACATAGTAAGCTGGTAAACAAAACATTTAAGTTGATGAAAAACACATAAGTGGAAATAAAGTACAAAACATGCACTTCATAGAGTAATCATACTGCACCATTTATAAAACTACATTATGTGTAATCCCTCCAAAAGATTCTTAAAATGACACTCTCTTTTGATTTGGACACTACTAGTTCTGGAGGGAAAGTAGCCACAAGCTTCTCAAAAGCAGAGGGCATGTCATCACAGGGCACAAATCTTAAAGTTGATAACATTGCAATATGTAGGGGACCTTTTTTGCCATTTTTGTAAGCATCTAGTATATTAAATTTCTGCACATTTCTCAACAGTGACTGACTGAGATGGAAAAGCAACACATTAACTTTCTGTCACCACTGGCTTATTGGTGTGCTTTTGTCGGTGTGAGATATCTAACATTGTTTTTAAAATACATTTTAAGAAATTTTTAACAACAAAGATATTTCTAGATATATGATCATTTAGAGATGCCTGCATTTCCATATACAGTGCTCTCCACTATTATTGGCACCACTTGTAAAAACTAGTAAGAAGTATTAGAAAAAAATTAAGTTTGCAGAAGAACCGTCATCTTGCAGTGAAAAAATGGGAAACATCTGACTTTTAATTGAAACAAGTTAATTCAAAGAAAACCAAAGGCCTAATCAAATATTTTAAATTTTTTTTTTTCTAACCCTTCTTACTAATTTTTACAAGGGGTGCCAATAATAGTGGAGGGCAATGAATGTCAAAAAAGAGTCTTCATCCTTTTAGGATATCTTAAAATAGACAGTAATAGCTTTTAAAAAATATAAATTTTAAAGTTAGTGATTCCAAAATATCTTAAAATCCATTTTAGATCTGAAAAACAGAAGGTTAATGTGAGATATAATAAAATGTATTGCGGATATTTTAAAATATAGAGAATGTTATTTCAAGATATTTAGAAATGAGTTACAGATATCTAAAATCTGATCATTTTAAAATATCACGACTATGTTTTCTGAAAGTGATGAATCTTAGATAATAATGGGCATTTTTAAAATGCCATAAGTAAACTGCAAGCTACTTTTTTTGTGTTTCTCAAAATTCTTCCTAAGCGGAAACTTTACGAGTGAATATAAAGTACAACAAGTTAAACCTGGCAAAGGAAGTCTCCTACAAAAGAGCTTCAGAAGTTAATTGAAAAGCAATCGTTGTACAATAATATCTTTATTGATTTTCTTGTTGGTCCTTCAGTGGAATAAAATAAACTTATGAAAAGTAATATAAAGTAAACATGACATGATAATTTAATAATTGAATACAACAAAGAGTATAAATATGCATAAAATTGGACACATACTCTTTCTAAGATGAACACATAAATGACACGCACGCACACCATTGAAATACAGTTTTCTAATGAAGAGCCATTTATTCTTTTAGATGACAGCACAGTATTGTTGCATTTTCAATAGCAAAAGAAACAAAAGATTGATGACACAATGAGGAGAGTAAGTCTGCACATCATAACCTATTTTACTCTTTTAAAGAGAGTAAATTATAATTCTTTGTATTTTTCCACACTCATTAAATTAACTAAATAAATTCCATTATGTATTAAAAATTTCCACATTCCTTCAGAAGTTACATGGTGTTTTTACTTCTATATTATTATATTACTGCGGTGGGTTGGCACCCTGCCCAGGATTGGTTCCTGCCTTGTGCCCTGTGTTGGCTGGGATTGGCTCCAGCAGACCCCCGTGACCCTGTGTTCGGATTCAGCGGGTTGGAAAATGGATGGATGGATGGATTATTATATTATATTATATTATATTATATTATATTATATTATATTATATTATATTATATTATATTATATTATATTATATTATAATAATGGAAAGGGGTGTGTGGTGCTCCCGATACCTATACAAAAGGACAAAGATCCAAGTCTTTAGAGTCCTGGTGCTTCCTGTCTTGCTATATGGTTGCAAGATATGGACGCTATCCAATGACCTGAGATGAAGATTGGACTCCTTTGGCACTGAGTCTCTTCAGAGAATCCTTGGGTAATGTTGGTTTGACTTTGTGTCGAATGAGCTGTTAGTCATGGAGTCCTGAATGAGGCACATAACTTGCATTGTTAGGGAACATAAGTTATGGCACTACAGCCATGTGGTGCAATTCCCTGCAGAATCCTCATTGCTGAGGACTCAAGTGGCTGGACCAAGCCAAGGGGATGCCCACGTAACACCTGGCTGCAGCAGGTAAAGGGTCATTTCTGGAGGGTGGAACTGGACCTTGTGTCTGCCTGGGGGGTTCCCAACCAGGATCCTGAGTTGTTTTGTCATATGGTGGATGCGGAAATGCACTCTACCAGTGCGTGCTCCCCAACCTGACCTGATATTATTATATTATATTATATTATATTATATTATATTATATTATATTATATTATATTATATTATATTATATTATATCTCTGATGGGTGAAGTCCATGGCGCTAGGTGGTTTTAATTTAAATAAATAATTCTAAGCGTGCAGGCTCCAGGAATGTGAGCACCCATTTTGCATAGAATGGAGGCATGTGGTTGGGGTGAAGCCCCAGAGAGAGGAGCATGTGGCTGATTCTTAGAGGGGGCTGAAAAGGGAGCTCCTATTGAGTGACATGTGGAAACGGAGATCTGGAAAAGTTACCCCCCACAGTTCATTCCTCACATTTCTCCCCAGATATTTTTCCAATCACCTACCCGGATCATTCAAACTTTTAAAAAAATTAGTACCTGTATTTTATTGTTTTTTTTATTTTGATTTTATTTTAAATATCAAAATAGCATTCCATAGAACTAGAGTTACTGGATTTCGTGCATTTTTTTTGTCAGCACTGTTACTCAATTTAATGTGTCTGAACACACTTTGGCGGTTACATGGCACACGTTTGCTGTTTTTGCCACCTGAATATCAGCAGTGCATTGTGGTGCTGAAGAACAAGCAGTGTGTCGCAGACAGTGCTATATCAATATATACGCCGCCTCGCAACGCGCCATATCATTTAATAAAAATTTATAATGGCAAAAAGAGTTCTGTTAAGAAGAGGCAAAAGAAAATTGGTAGATGATGGCAACCACATTTACATGTTTTGAAAGAGAACGGTAGATTTCATTTTATTTTACATGTTAAATTCATTTGTTTTGACTACGGGGATAACAGTATGTTTAACGTATAGCTGCTGCAATTGGCCTGGAGACTAAATCAAAAATGGGACTGTAATTTTTATTGAAACTCTAATAAAAACTTCAAAACATTATATGACATAATAATAGTCATAATGACCACTACTTTAATATATTTCGTATGCTTTCTGTTAACCTTAAAATTCCAGGTATATTTTAAAGTTTAATTGTATTTCACATATTTGGTACAATTTTTGGCAATTTTAACATGTGCATTTATTAAACCAAAGTAAATTAGAAGATATAAAAAAATTAGGTGCATTATTTACAGGGGAAAGCTTTGGAAGGTGAAATGTGGTCAGGGCAAAATGTGGTGGGGGTGAAATGTGAGGGGCTAAGTATGGCAGGCGAATTGTTGTTGGCGAAATGTGAGGGGTGAGTTTTCCGTAAACTGGGGACAAGAGTAGCCCGTTATGCATTGTCTCCTGCAGAAACCATAGGACTGGTGGGGGAAGATGTGTGTGAGGCTCAGCATGGACCCCTATGGATGCTGAAGGATTAGTGATGGGGACCCAAGTCATGAATGAGGGTTGATTGTACCAATTGAACATTTGGAATACTAAAATGTATATTGAGATTATAACATTTTCATTATGAAGTGCAAAAAACCATTTATATTTAAATTGTTATTTTCATTTAAATAATTTAAACTATTAATAATTATACATTTATAAATTAAAATTTCTATGATCTTAAAAAGTTTTGAAGAATCTGTGTTCTAAGGTTGAAGTTAGCTTTACTTTCACAGAGATAGTTTCTGCATTGCATTTGGTTATATTCAGAAAAGTGAAAAAGAAAGGACGGGCACTGGCAATTGATACATTTGAAAAGAGAGAGTACGGTTGAAATAGAACAATCTGAACCAGAAGAACATTCATTACATTTTGTGTCTGAAACCACCAGCTCACAAACCAAACACTTAAATTAAACCATTGGGCTGCAACTGATACCCATTCATACGCCCAGCCTCTTGAAGCCTCAATACATTTACATGAAAGGTTCTCTGCATTAAATGTACAGGTGATTTTACAATATTAATGTAATTATATAGAAGCCCTCTAGTTCAACCCTATAGCTCACTGTATGACTTAAAGCCTGTCACTTAACCTGCCTGTGCTCCTCTTGTAAAAGTTTCAGTGCCTTATGATGCTGTTTCTCTATAGGAAAGTTCTGTAATAAATAATTAATTATCAAGTAAATAGATATAAAAATATTCAGTTTTTATATGTACATTTTAAATGGCATTTGTGGTCCATGTGGAGTTTTTGTCTACTCCTGTGTGTGGGTGGGTTTGCCTCCAAGTAGTCTGGTTCTCCACCCATATCCCTAGGATATTCAAGTTAGGACAATTGACAATTCTAAAGTTTCCCAGTGTGAGTACAGTATGAGTGTTTGTGTGTGCATGTGTGTGTATACCCTGTGATGAAGCAATGTCTAGTCCAGGGCTGTTTTCTGTCTTGCACCCAAGCTTTGTTGTGATACGGTCTGACCACAAATAACTCTGAATTAGATTAAGCAGGTTTGAGAAAGGTTTATTATAATATGAATTTCTTTTCTTGAGTTTTGTCACATTGTATATGCTTTTCTTTAATTTACACAACATGTGTAAAGTTACGCAATGCTTTATTTTGTCAAAGAAATTAGAATAGTTAAAAGTCTCTGGGGGTGTGGGAAGTGAGAAACAATTTTCGGGAGTTGAAGGAAGCCAAGGAAGAAGTTGGTTTAAGGCAATAACTGACTCAGGGTGGAGCACACTTGAACTCCGTCAATAAACAATGCATTTTTTACTACACTTACATATTGCATAATGTTACCATTTTATCCAAATTTCACCCAAAGGCATATTTTGCTTACTTTTTGATTAGTTATTACATTTTAATATACTGTAGCTCTGTTTTTTCTGTTAACAGGTGTTTAAATTATTTTCTGCTAATAGCATGTTATTAGTCAGAACTGTAAAGACGTTATTGAGGTTGTGAGAAGATATATAAGTTTCACACAAGAACAGGCAAGGAAGTTTGTGCAAGGAGTTTATGAAAAAGTCAATGAGACTTTCGCAAGCTTTTTTCATTAATGTAACAACAAACATTATTTCTTGTATAGGCTAAAATCAAGCAAGGAATGCCTAAATGTGCTTTTGCAGGTCCTGTTTTTGACAGTCCCCCCTGCCTTCACTCTCTAAGAAGACAAGAAGAAATTCCAAAAAAAAAATTGTAGGAAAAAAGAATGGAAGATACAAAGTACAAAGGGAGAATCCCTTACAGGTAGATTGAGAGTGCAATGGGTGTCAAAAAATAAGGTAAATACAACCCACAAAACAGAACACAAGTATCCCGCTTTACAGAGTTAGATGGCCATTCGAACGTTACCCTCTCAGAAATACAACACAAAAGTACAAACTACTTTTTCTTGCCCAGTGCTCCTCAATGAGTGCAGACATACAGTTCCATAATTCTCAAAGCAAAATGCAAGAACAGATTATACCACTTACTAAATACAAAACTATCATAAAACAAAGTAGAAATAAATTAACATAAATGAAAAACAACAATATCTGTCTATCGGATAAATGTAGGACCACTGCCAGTCTATAGAAAAAGAGTCAACGTGTCAGCCAACCAACTGCCTCCCCACTATTGGCCATTCGGCAGTTGAGTCAGTGTTGGACTGGCCAATCTGATTAAAGGACCCTTCTACCCAATGATTCCGGAGCCTCTTTATCTGAGATGACTTTTCCAATGGCAGGCAAATAACTTGGCAGTAGAGCAGTGGCTCCAAATGCCACATGAAAATATCAAGAAACAGAATAGGAGATATTTAGTAACAGTTTATAAATATCATATTACTTATATTTTGGTACTAATGACTAACAACAGAGATGTACTATGCACAGCTAATCAGCAGCTCTAGCCTGGGTATGCTAAACTGAAGTAGTGAGCCTTCAGATAGGATTTAAAGCTACGACTAGAGGGGCACCTCTTGTAGTAGCAGGCAGACCATTCCATAGCTTTGTGACCCTGCAACTAAAAGCTTGACCTCCCACTGTGATTTTGTTAATCTTTGGAATTATAAGCAGGCCAGAATCTCAAGATTTTAATGTGCACTTGGGTTTGTAAGTAATGATAAGTTCAGATAAGTAAACAGGGTCTTGGCAATTTAAGGCTTCATATGTTTTAAAGGAGGATTTTGAAATCTGCCCTAAATATAACCGGGACCCAGTGTAATGTCTTAAGAACTGGAGTTATGTGTTCGTACTTTCTGGTTCTTGTAAGAACTTCTTTCAACAGCATTTTGAATTAACTGAAAGCTGCATAAAGAATGATTTGATCAGCTAGTGAACACCAGATTGCAGTAGTCAGTCCTATTGTAACATGTTCAAGAACCCTATCCCATATCTTCATTACAATATGGTGTCTATGTATCTTTTATGATCTAACATGTGTGTAGTAATTTAAAAATGTTAAGTATAAAAGAGCTCTTTGAATAAATAAATAAGTTTTATAAAATACTAGTGAAGCTTCATCTGGAGTGCTGTGTACAGTTTTACCTTCCAGCCTATAAAAAAGACATACCAATGCTACAGAAAGTCCAGAGAAGAGCAACTAGGCTGATTACAGGACTGAGAGGTATGAGTTATGAGGAAAGATTGAAGGAGACTAAGAAGAAATATGATTGCAGCTTTTTAAAATTAACAAAGGAATTAGAACAGTGGATTCTGACTGTTACTTTAAAATAAGAACACACAGATGGAAAGTAAATTTTGTTAAGGGTAAATTTCACACAAATATTGATAAGTATTTCTTTCTACAGAGAAGCCTAGACACAGGATAAATTACCACGATAGTATGATAGAGAGTATTAGTATTAGTATTAATTAGAAATTAACTGGATAAAGTTGGTTAGTTTTATGGGCTATATAGCCTGTTCTTGTCAAAATTGTTCTAATGAGATAAAATTATGAACATATTCAGTGTTCAGTGTAGAAAGAATAAAAACATTTAATGCTGACAGTCCATGAATGTCCTTTTCCATAGGAACCTCATAGCTCCTAATTATGTGAACCTTGTTTTTAGATTTCTGAATGTTGTTGTGATCCCAACAGTCAAAAACAGAAAATTCAGCATACAAAATTGTTCACTTTTAACTAATATTGTCAGAGCATGATTTTTTATGAAATTAGCACAACATTCTTTAGAATGACTATATCTGAAATCTGTTTTCCAAGCTTCAAATATGTAGGTTTTAAGGTGTGTTCTAATTATTCAAGATACAGAAATGGTATTTCATGTAGTTATTCTATATTCAGTTGACTACTGCAGTGCTTATTTTCAAAGTTTTTTTTTTTTAATTGCAGTTAATTCAAATTACTTCCACATGCTTCACTACTAAATCTAGAAAATATTTTTAAATAAATTTTCATTCTATTGCCACCTTCTTTGAACGACCAGTCCCCCCACACCATCCCTACTATGTCAACAACTCCTACCACGTCAACTGGTATAACCAGTGATGAGTCCACTTCTGACCATCAATATGGGCTGTCCACACCTGATGACCAAGTGAGGAGACAACTAAGCAAGTTACATAAAAGAAAAACTGTGGGACCAGAAAAAGAAGCAGTGCATGCCTTTTTTGTAGGAGATTAAATTCCTTTAATGTGAGAAGTGACATCCTTCACATCTTCTACAACTCTGTGATGGCCAGTGTGATTTTCTACGCTGTGGTTGTGCTGGGCTGGTAACATCACTTCAAGAAAGGCCCACTGACTCAACAAGCTAATTAAAAAAGCAGGCTGATTTATAGGACACACTCTGGATCCCCGCGAGAATTAAAACAAAACCCAGTGTCATTATGAACAATGCTACACATCATCTCTCTGACACACTAAAACTGACGACTTTCAGCCAATGAATCATTCAGCAGAAGTGTGTCAAGAAATGCTATTAGGGGGGTCCTTTATACCAACAGCAGTACGCCTGCATAATGCCCCACTGTAACTGAGAATGCCAAGCCAGAAGTTCACTTTTTTTTCACTTTCTTTCTTTTTAGTCATTACAGTGTGTGTTCAGACTGTATTTTATATGTGTATACATATTTATTTATTATTATTTAATGAGCTTCTGTAAAAAGCTGGGAATAGATAAAGTACTGTCTATCAATCTATTGGTATGTTTTTCAGTATATTGTGTATGACAGCAAACTGCAGAGATTTATTTTTCTAGGCATCCTATTAACTACAATTTTTGTTTTACTCTCCTCCTGGCCATATCTCTGTTGGTATTATTTGGGTTTAATTTTAGCTCAAGTTTATAGTTTATTTTCACAATTTTCATTTACATAGAAATAAGCATTATACATCCATCCATCCATCCATCCATCCATTTTCCAACCCGCTGAATCCGAACACAGGGTCACGGGGGTCTGCTGGAGCCAATCCCAGCCAACACAGGGCACAAGGCAGGAACCAATCCCGGGCAGGGTGCCAACCCACCACAGGACACACACAAACACACCCACACACCAAGCACACACTAGGGACAATGTAGAATCGCCAATCCACCTCACCTGCATGTCTTTGGACTGTGGGAGCATTATACATTACAAAAATAAATTTAAATAAACTAAATTATCCTAATCTGCCAAATAACACATAAATAAACACAGTTGTCTCATTGACACCATATGTTTCATTAATGAAATAATTCATCTTTAGAGTCGTATATTTATGGGTCCGTTGTATTGTTTTGATACCCAATGTATATAAATTTAATTAAGACAGAAAGTGGGCAGGGTCTTTTCGAAATTCTTTATATGCTGAAACTTGTTTAAAATACTGACATTACTTGAAACATGCTTCTGCTTAACATGCCTGCAGGCCAACTTCTCAAAGATATCCTTGATAAGTATGAGACTTATGGGAAAGAAGTTTTCATAAGATAATTTTACTTTTTTTCTTTATATTAATTGAAACCATTTTAGATAACAAACTTTTTCTATGTATAAGGGAAATGAATCTCAGAATTGCATATATTGTTTTATGCTTTCTGACTCCACCATTAGTTGTCGCTTCCATTGTTGAAGCTGTTATGACAAGAAGAATGCTTTTTACCAGGTATAATTCAAACTGTAAACTTGCATTACATTTTGCCACTCCTTTTTTATTTTGGTGGTATATTTTGCTACAAGATGGGAAGCATCTGAAATGTCTGTATTGCCAATTAAATGAAACAATTACACTAGAAAAATTGGAAGAGCTAGAAAAACTGGGACAAATGAAAACCTTGAAACAACTGGCATACTCAGGTAGGACTATTTCAGGTAAGGTTGATTTTTCTGGTAGATTTGAAATTTGACAAACCCAAGGTTTTATCTTTTCTGAAGACTTTACTTAGTTTTAAGAAGTGAAATTACATTTTATGTGAAACATTTTCCACTGATTTTATTTAACATTTTCATTAATTTTGAAAGACTATTAACAGAATAGTATATCATAATAGTATTTTTATTTTACTAAAACTTTTTTTTTACTTCAACTTTAAAATTATTAATAATAATAATATTAATAATAATAATATATTTTATTTATTTGTAAGCGCTTTTCTAAACAATCAAGGACACAGAACAATAGATAAAACACACATTCTAAACAAAACTAAAATACAAAATTTAAAATCAGACAGAACAATTGTACTCAAAGAGAAAAAGCAGCAAACAAGTGAGTTTTAACTTTAGATTTGAACAGTGAGAATGATTCAATATTTCTAAGCTCAGATGGTAGTGAGTTCCAGAGCTGGGGAGCAGAGCAACTGAATGCTTTGCTCCCCATAGTGGTAAGACGGACGAAGGGGACAGTCAAGTGGATAGAGGAAGAAGATCTAAGGGTACGGGAGGGAATGGCAACATGGAGGAGGTCAGATAGATATGGAGGGGCAAGGTTGTGGATAGCCTTAAAAGTTAACAGAAGAATTTTGAATTGAATGCGGAACTTAACTGGAAGCCAGTGAAGCTGCTGCAAAACGGGAGTGATATGATGAATAGCAGGAGTTCTAGTAATGATGCAGGCAGCTGAATTCTCGACCAGTTGAAGCTTAAAAAAAGATTTGCGAGAAAGACCAAAGAAAAGGGAATTTCAATAATAATTAACAGCATTTAAAGCATCTATTACATCATTTTTTATCACATTGCATTATACCTTATCAGTAAGTGAAATACATAATCAGTATTACATTATTGCATGTATTTATTTCTCAGACCTTTCATGCATAGTATTACTCATATTACACATACATACTGCAATAATTTCTATATTTCCTTCCTGTGAAGCCTAGAAGGTCATGTGGCTCGTTCAGATTTAGAGACTAAACTGACATCATTGTGGATCAAACCCAATTCTGTAGCCGTTAGCTAAGCCTGCATGCAACCCCACTTTGCAATTATCCTTTTCTGTGAAATCAAAACCTGTATATGAGATCAAATATATGCAGTCATATCTGTTGTGGTTTACCAACTACCAAATGAAGTGTTGTGGATTGAATGCATTTGTAGCCCTCATCATGATCAATATACCATAAATCCCACCGTTAATCTCCTGAGCTTCTTTTTCCAACACAAGGTCAATGGGAGTTAGAGCTTATCCCAGCTTTATCAGACACAAGGCAGGTTGAATGGGTGGCTAGTCCATCACATTGCACACATGTATACCATGCTAATTTAAAGATGCCAGTACCTCAGGGATGTGCAAGGACACTGAAGTGGAGACAATCCTCGTGAACACTGCAAGAATGTGCAGACCCCAGTGGAAAATGACATTTAATGTAGAGAGAGTTAAAATGTTAGAAGAAAATAAAAGGAACAATATTTATAAATATAATTTATGCAATGATCCCATCATCTAGGACAGGGTTGCCCTACTCCAATCCTGGAAGGCCTCAGTGGCTTAAGGTTTTTATCTTGCTGCTATTTACTTAATCAGTACTCAATTTCTGCCTTTGATTGACTTATTTTCCCTTCATTTTCAATGCTGTGTTGCTTAATACTCAATCTTCTGAATTGAATCTATTTTTCTTACAAACAGGAGATGTGAAATGATCCAACATATGACCAGTTAAGTCAGGACCTCAAACTCCAACCAATTTCACTCCAAGCAGTTTCTTAATTAGATGCCAATTCTTGTTAATTAAGCCCGTTATTTAATTCCATCACCTGTCGGTTCACTCATTCTGCCACAGCAGACATATCTTAAACAGTGGATTTTCTTTTTTTCTAAGAGCACTTATATAAAAATGATGTGTCAAAACAACTGAAATGTTTCCAGCCTGCTGCCCTTAAAACTTGCATTGTAAATGTGAGTATTTATTAATGACCAACTAAATCAATGACTGCACTACTAAAAAGAAACACAGCAGACCTGCTGCAGCAGTCTAAAATCAAACTATGTAATGGTATGAGTTCACTTATATTAATTAGAACATTAGAACAATCTAGATAACAACAGGCCATTTAGCTGAACAAAGCTTGCCAGTTCTGTCCAATTAATTCTTCTAAAATTACATCAAGTTGTGTTTTGAAAGTCCCTAAAGTCCTACTGTCTACCCCACTACTTGGTAGAATATTCCAATTGTCTATGGTGAGAAGAAAGATTTCCTAATGTTTGTGTGAAATTTACCCTTAACAAGTTTCAAACAGTGTCCCCGAGTTCTTGATGAACTCATTTTAAAATCACAGTCTCAGTCCACTGTATTAATACCCTTCATTATTTTAAACACTTCAGTCATGGCTCCTTTTAATCTTCTTTTGCTTAAACTGCAGCTCTTTTAATCTTTCCTCATAATTCATCCCCTGTAGCCCTGGAATGATTAACTTGTACAACATTTTCTAAATCATGAACATGTTTGAAATCAATATCATCATTTAATCACCCCTAATTGTGCCCAAAATACACTTAACGTAAACAAAGTTAAATATTATGTATACTTTCCAAAGTAAAATCGGTTCAGAAAATCACAAAGTGATCAAAAATAAAACCCTGCATCACCATAAAGCTGCCATTTGAATTATGAATTTGTAAAGTTGAAGACAGAATTATATGGTTGAATGTAACATAAAAGTGCATAATTTCACATTCTCAGGTTTGTGAGTGAACAGAACCTAATCCTGGAAACATCAGGTGTAACGCACGAATCAGTCATGGACGTTTCCCCTACAGATTCACAGAATTCACAGGGGGCCAAATTTATAATTGCCAGTCACCCTGACACACATGGCTTTGGGGATGTGTGAGGAAAATCAGAAATATGTAGATATGGGGAGATCATATAAACTCTATAATGACAGTGACCGTGGGTTCCAAAGCAGAATGTTGCATTAATGATATAGCAGCATCAACTACTCTGCTAATATGTGTCTCCTATAGTTGAGAGTGCACTTGTGAAACTGTTTAATTTTTTATTTCACAAGAGGGACACCTCATTGCTCTGACCTTTATTACAGATATGGGTGTCATGCATGGCACTTACCTGCTTGACGGCCAGCTGTACCGCCTTTATGAAGCCTTTTGCAGCTGTCCTTTGTCAGTCCTCTGTGTGCTTGCATTCCCATCACCCTTCTTTTTCATAGTCAGCTTATTATTTCTAATCCTCTATCAGGCTATGAATAGATGTTGGGATTTTTGGTGTTGTGGCATGTGTACGAGTATGTGAACTGTCCTTTTGACTCCGTGTTGTTGCTCCAATATTATTTTGCTGTCTGCACACTGGTGTGTGATGGCACGGTGATCATGTAAGCAAGAGAATGGCACCTTATCTAAAGTAACAATTTTGTTTTTTGGAGGCAAGGCTTTTGAAATAAATAAGATAAGGGGAGTTCACAATTTAATCCAACGATTCATTTTTAAACAAAAATTACTTTTAAGTTTGCTTGTATGTATATCTTTTGATATTACAGCTTCTTGATTGACTAGTTTTTGGCCCATGCCTGGTTTTTAATCCCATATTTACTTACTAAACTATTTTTTGCCTTTGACCTAAAATCTTATTAAAGTTTAAAGTATGAACAGACAAATAAACTCATCACATTAGAATTTTGTTTTCAATTGAAGTTTTTCAGTCTCAGATGCTGAAAAGTAAATTAATGCAATTTACAAAAAAATAAATAAATAAAATTTCAAAAAAATTTAAATGAAGTATACAAAAGGGTCACATACCAAATTAAAAACTTTTACTTATCATTGCAAAGGTGAGTACGTATTCATCCACTAATTAACCAGTTAACTGAAACATGTTTATTTTTTTTGTTATTGTTGCTGTTTTATTTTTCTACTGTTTCAAACAGCTACTTGGATTCAGCCTTCTCTTAGTGTCATCACTGTTTGCCCTTATATATCTGCACTGCATAATGAAGCAGGATGAGGAAAGCATTTTACGTGAGATATACACTGAAAACCTGAATGATGGCTACAATGATATGCTTCATAAGTGCATGAAGGACTTGAGTCAAAAAGAAGTTGGTCAATGCCAAAATAAAATACATAATGAAGATCCCAATGAAGAGCCAAAGAAAATAATAAACAAACAACTGAAGCCTGTCATTGCTATGAAATCGGTCATAGAAATATTTAAAAAAGCTTCAGAAGACCTTCTAAAAATAACAAGTGGCCAGAATAAAGGCAGCAAGAAGAATGTCAAGCACAAGATGACCAATTTCCCAGGAAATGAAGAAATACAGGTTATGAATCATCCTCCTGATACACCGGGTGAAGATTAGTCATTTATTGAATCCTAAGAAATAAAAAAGACACATGAAATGAAAGCTTTACTGATACCGTATATACTGTAGATATTGCATTTGCCTTAGAACACTAATCGAGATTTTTGAAATTTGTTTTACTTTCATCACTATGTATTTTATTGCTATCATTTTGACTACAGTTTGATAATTATGATTATTAATAATATCTACTTGGTTTTCTGTTTTAAAGGTTATTATCCATTTTTAACTATAGGAACCTAGTATTCAAATGAAAAGTGTAATCATGAAATAAAGTGCAGTGATTTCTCTGCTGTGCTACTTTGTGTGTAGTGTTTCTAAAGCGAAATTACTATGAACTATCATGGAAGGAGCTTTCATTCTTCATCTGATGTGCTACTTGATGTGCGAGGACAGGAGTGCTACATATTTGTATTTTTGTTTCATTTGGATAGATTAAATGGGCTGTGGTTATGGACTCATTTTGAGATTATTCATTTTTCTATCTTTAATTTCTTTCCAACCTACTTCTTATTATTGTGGTGAACGACACAATCCAAGTTCTTATCATTTGAAAAACTAGAAATAGCTACATTACACTTTCACTTTACCTGCATATCAGAATGAACAGATATCACAAGTTTTTCATAGTATTTATGATCTGCAATAATAAGCAACTTGAAGTTAAACACAAACATGAAGTATCTCACCTCAGCCAGATGGTGCCACACAGAAAAAACTCTTTCTATATCTGTGCTAGACATGAGCAATTTCAATTCAATAGATAGATAGATAATCTTACAAATTGTCTGTGGGTTCCAAATTCCTTACATTTCTTATATTCTGTTGTGCAGCCCATGGGAATTTAATGTAAAAGTTTTGGAGCACTCACTGAAAACAAAGACTCTGGTACAATTACGTAAAGCTTTCCAGATTAATAGTTATCAGATGGAATGAGGCATGACTCTCTGACTCCCATAAATGTGCATGTAACATAATAGATTCAACTTTAATTTCAGAAAATGTTAAAAAAAAGGGTTAAATAGGTGTGTTGTGCAATTAAGCAGTTGTTCTCCCTGAGGGAAAAATTCACAAATTGTCCACAGTTGCAGAGCAGGTAATTCATAAAAGTAACAGAAATATTCACACATTTTGTGTAGCAGAGATTATAAGGTGTATAATATTGCACGTAAAGTCAAACATCTTTACATGCAGCCCACATCAAAATGAAAATAATATATATTTAAAACACAACAAAAATCAGCAACACAAAAACCAAAACAATAATGGGAAATAATCTGTAGCATGGATGTCTCGTGTCATAGTGTTGTTTTTTGCTTCTTTACTTCGGAAATTGCCCACTTGGCTTGTTTTGCTCTCGTATTTGATTAGTCTGTCTCAGATTACTTACAGTCGCTGTCTAACTGTCCACACTTAAACAAGAATGTGACCTGACATTTTCAAAGGGATGCTACAGTAGAACTGGGAACAAAGCATGTGTCACTGGAGATTAGGGGTACCTGAATAAAAGCAAAGGCATTGCCGCAGCATGGCAGACATGATGTTTTGAGAACTGATACTGGGAGAGTAGGAACATTTATGCCATGCAGGACTACTATTTATAAAGTGTTTAAAAACCTCCAGCAACTGTTCTAGGTTTCTTTATGTAGCATACCTGAGCAGTTAGTGACCATGAACTGTTTTCATTCCACTTTGGTGTGCTGTATAATTAATGGATTTAATTGATCAAAGAGTAGAAAACTGTGTTTTTTAACTTTGTGACACTGGCCAAGGGCCAAAAGAAAAACTAAAAATGTGAAAAGCAAAATTTTAAATGTACAATAGGTGAGACAGTAATTTCATAATAATAGTAAAATCAATAAAGACTAATAAAAATAATGCTATCACCTGTACAACTTAAGATATGAAAATTGTTTACCTAAAAATTAAATTGAGTTTGACATGTCAAAATAATGACTTGGAGATAACGAAACTTGTTACTGAATACTGAGATGTTCTTCTAATCAACTGAGTCGCATAGTTTATGTTAATGAAGCCCACCACTTCAAGATCGTGAATGGAAAAATTTCATTAATCTTATCAAAGAAAGAGTTGCAAGAAATATCTTGCTTTTTTTTTGTAACAGAAAAGATTAAAGGTCTATGCGCAGAACGTTCTATATAGGACATGAAGTGCATTTAAATACACAAGTTCCTGTAGAACTTCAGTGGTAAATAAATCTTAAAGAATGTACTACTTTCAGGAGGACATTAAAGTCTATTATGTATGCAGATCTTGTGGATAGTATTTAAAAATTGATATATTTGATATAATTTTGTTTCTAAACTTTTTTTTCTGTTTATTTGTCTTACTGTCAATATTTTTATGTAAAGATTAAAGACTGACCTCGATTAAATATCTTTCTTCCTAGTACACACAAAGAAGGATGTCTTTTGAACACTTCAGATTTATATGAGCTACCCCCACCTGGGAATTCCTTTGTTGGCAGCTGTAAAGGAAAACACCGAAAGAAATTAATGTGAAAAAATAAATGTGTCAGAGGAAACTGAAAGTAGTTCACAAACCATTGATGAGTCACTCCAGATCAGGTCTTCTTTACTGTAATTGCAATTAGTAATTTGTCAGGATTTGCTCCTAAAGCACAATAGAGAGAACAATTATATATACCAAAAAAAAAATCACATGGAGGCAACTGAGAATGTAAATACATATATAAAATGTAAAGTTGACTAACTGACTCACTCACTCATTAACAAATCAAAAATTCCCATTTGATTAAAAAACAGACGTTTGGCAGAATAGTACATTCAGGGCACTAGATGTCCATCAAGAAACAATATTTTGATATATCAATATTTAACAGTAAATCCCCCACTCTCATCATAATAAAAAAAAAACTCAAAACACTGAAGTTTGCTGATGTTATAGAAAAAGGAAAATTAGCCTAATTATGTTTTTTATTTGTCCATATTTATCAATAATAATGTTGTAGTGAGTGGGGTATACTTTGGTGCTGTGTTCGTTTTTCTGCTTAGTGCCAAGAAGGAACTGCACAGAGAAATGGAGCTGCTGCTTTATGCAAATGAAGGCTGCAACCAGAAGTGAAGTGAATGGATGAAAGTTTGATGAAGATTTAAAAAGATATGCTCAGCGAGTTGCATTATTGGGTACACTCAGTACTCCCTATTCTGTCGGCTTCTTCTTCTTACTTCTCACAGTGAGGTATAAAATACATACAAATTCAATGGGGTTAGGTCATGTTGGTCTTCCTTGAATTGTTGAGCATGCTTATATGCATATATTTTGAAGAACACAGAGGGAGATGGGGGGGCCCTTGGTGGTGAAATGCGTGCAATTTTGCAGACAATTGGGGTGTCTCCCCTAGAATTCAGAATGTGATGCGCTACTACACTCTGGTTCACACAGAAGAAACAGGGAATTGCTGCCAGTACTGTGTAACAGCCCACTCTAAGCCCTGTGTACAACACAAGCAGGAGAGACGATAGCTTAAACCATCTTAAATGTTTGCTCGGATCAGCATAGCAGTCCCCCACAGATAGAACACAGATAAGGTGGACATTGGAGTGCTTTTTATGGGTATCTTTCAATGTCTTCACCTTTGCAATTGCAGTCCCATTAGACAGTCCTGATGTGGTCCATGGGTTCGTTTTAATTTTGGGCACTGTGTGACTTTATCAATTTGAACTTTTGAATGCCTTTGCCACTCTGTACCACTCCATCAAATTCTTTTTGCTGTTTAAACCACTGCTTAAGCCACCAAATAGTATGTTTTTCCATGCCTACACTTCATTGAGCAGGACTTCCATTTCACATTCACTGAGATTCTTTTTTTTGTTTTCCACATACTTTTTTCATTGTCTTTTAACTAAACACAGAAAGGGCTATTTATATTGATTTGCATATTCAAATAGGTATAATTCTGGGAGGAGTTGGGATGGAGCTGTAATCATGTGTGTTAAAATTCATGTTGATTGGGATTTATAAAGAGAAAGTGTGTAGAAGTTTGCTTATGCAGTTTTGTGCATCTGAATTTTTTTTTGTGTGTGCACATTTCTACTTTAGTCTGTACACCATGTTTTAGTATGAATTCTACACATGGCATTATACAGTACATGTGGCCCCAGGTCTCTACCACTGTATTTCCAAGTGCACATTTCGCTGAAAAACTTTTATACTTAGTGCCGAGTTCACACAGTGATTTGCCGACTTTGAAGCCCAGAAAATTAAACTGGAACTTCTCAGTTATCTGTTTGCAGTTGATGTGGGAAGAGCACCTATGAATGTCCAAATGAAGCTGATCGAACTCCAAAGTAGTGACACTGTGAAGGCAAAGTATAATTCTGTGGACGAGGCACAGTTTCCATGTTTCATCCCCGACATGATTCCCCAGCTTTGCATACAAGCAACTCAAATGCTTTCTATGATTGGCAATACATAACTGCATGAGCAACTTTTCTCTGTGATGAAGATGAACAAAACATCACACAGGAATTATCTCACTGATGCACACCTTCATTCAGTCTTGAGAATTTCCACATCTCAGAGCCTGACCCCAAACATTGATGAACTTGCAGCCGGGAAAAAATGCCAGGCATCTGGCTTGGGCTAATGTGCATTAGAGTAATGGATAGTATGCCTGTATGTACAGTATATGATTTCTTTTTGCTATTTTCTCCTGTAATTGCAAGGTAGAATGTTAGTAACTATATGTTTGGATTTTTATTGAGGAAATTATTTGGCTGTTTTACAATAAAATGTTTTTATTTGAAATGATTCAGTGAAAAACTGCTGATAGAGAGAAGGGTGTAAGAATGGTCGCCACTGATGTGTCTTTTATTTTAACTTCAGTCTCATAATTTTTTATTGAATCAATAAGCTAGGTTTGTTCTGAATTCTATGAAGGATATCTTGGGAAAAATTAAGTTCATATTTCTGTATGAATAATTTGATATAATACATTGAAAAATATTGACCCAGTTTGGCCCTTGACTTAGACCCAGTTTTTAATTTTGGCCCCCAGTCAAATTCTAGACTCAAGAATAATTAAAGCAAACAAGAAGAACTTGACCACAATTTTAAGTGCCACAGCAAAGGGTCCATCTATCCATCCATTATCCAACCCGCTATATCCTAACTACAGGGTCACGGGGGTCTGCTGGAGCCAATCCCAGCCAACACAGGGCGCAAGGCAGGAAACAAACCCCGGGCAGGGCGCCAGATTTTTTTTTTTGATTTTTAATAAATTTGCAAACCTCTCGGAAAACATGTTTTCCTTTGTGATCATGGGTTATTAAGTGTGTATTGAAGGGCACAAGTGGCAAATCTATCAATTTGAAATTAAATCTACTACAGAAAGTGTGCAGAAAGTGAAAGGATTTGAGTACTTTCTAATTCCATACTGAAGCACACTGGCTAAATATTCATCTGTAAAGAGATTAACGCACAATAGAAAAATGTTATATATTAAAATAGATTATATCTCAGTCAAACTGAAAAAAATGATAAGTAAGGCTAGCCATTTGTTCCTCAGGAGCAAGTCCCAACAAACTAATATTTTATCTCAGTATAATCTGATCTGTTGTGAATTATTAGTGGTTTATTCTCCCACATTCACATTGTGCTGACATGTTTTTTTTCCATTAATTTATTTCAGGTTTTTCTTCTACAGATGCCAACAAAGGAATTCTCAGGGTGGGAAATCCCTTGTGAATGCCAAACAGAGAAAGATTATTAATAATGAGCAAACATAAATTCCAATACTAGCCCAGCTGTGATTTCTTTTGGTTTATTTTGGTTGACAAAAGCTTCTTTCTCTTTTAACAGGCACTAGGCAGTGTGGCTCAACTAATGGAATCTGCTGATGCCCCATTTGTAAAAAAAAAATCTGAAAATATGTTATGTATTTATATTAATTAAGCACCTTCAGATAGCGTTTTCCTTAGAAAGACACAGTGCCAAAAATGCTTGTTTACTTTAGACATGTACTACTGACATAGACATTAAAAAATACATTTTGGCTCATTTGTTTCACTTTTATTAGAGATTACAGCCTCTTTAATTCCCACCTGTCACAGTCTGTAATGCCCAACCCACAGCATTTATGCCCCTCTATACTATTAGATTTATTTACGAAGCAACGCTAATTTAAGTTTGAAATTAAAATTATACAGAATCATTCCATGTGCTTGTGACTTTTTAAACATTTGGTAAATAAATAAGGTATATAGTTCATTGGTTGCTCTATATCAAATTGTTTATTGTTTTCCTAACCTTGCTATTAACCTATATGAAGTGGTTGAAGGCTGCCAAGATGTGGATTTTTATTACATTTATTATATATATATATATATATAGTGGCAGGCAGCTGGGGAGCCTGCGCAGCTGGGATGCCTGGAAGGTGGAGGAACCAGGAGAAGGACAATACCTCCCTCTGGGACACAAGAAGACAGCTGCCCTGGTTTGCATGGGGGCCACGGGATCAGGGCTTAGAAGCTCAACCCTGTTGGGTCTGTGGTCACTGCCAGGGGGCGCCCAGATGTTCCAGGAGACATGGACTGCAGCACTTCCGCCACAACAGGAATTGCTGCTGAACCAGGAAGCAGGTACACACGAAGTGCTTCCGGGTGTCCATGCAGCACTTCCACCACACCAAGAAGTGCTGCAGGAAGATCATCAGGGAGCACCTGGAGCACATCTGGGTGCATTATAAAAGGGGCTGCCTCACTCCATTCAGGAAGCCAGAGTCGGGCGGCAGGGGACGGAGCTTGCGAAGAGAGGAGTGGAGGCGGCAAAAGAATAACAAGGGAGAAGAAACAAAGCAAATGACTGAGCTGAGTATTGTGGTGATTGGTGCACTGTACTGTGAGAAGAAGAAATTAAAACGTGTGTTGTGGAGCTTGTGAGTCTGTGTACCTGTGCGCATCGAGGCAGGTTTCCCACTATATATACTGTATATATATATATATATATATATATATATATATATATATATATATATATATATATATATATATAATATATATATATAAAATGCTAAAGGTTGTGTCTTAATTAAAAACATATGATGTGATATTCTCTGGTGAAGCACAACCATGTGCTTCAAAAGTTATCAAGGTTTGCGTCTCTCTTGCAGCAAACGTCAGTGACAATCTGATCAAGATGGTGACATGGCAAAGAGAAAAAGAAGAACAGTGACATCTGCTGAGCATGAAGCACAATGCAGATGCAATTTTCATGACAGAATGAAGAAGAAAGGCAGCCCCAGTCTCCGCTGTGCATGACCTGCTGGTACTTGCTAACTACTGGAGCTAGAACCTTCATCTTGGTCTTAATCAAAAGCTTATGATGTGATATGCACTGGTGAAGAAAAAATGTGGATGATGGCATCATCTGCACAGTTATTAGTGTTTGTGTCTTTCTTATTATTATTTAAGGCACATTATGACTACTCTATTTCCACAGTCAAATTGGAAAGACAATTTCTTCATTGTAAAAAGTGATAAAGAATCTTTAATTGTAATGCACAGAAAAAGATAATACAATATTTCGGAAGGATTAAGAGAGAGAGAGGTTGGGAGCAGGTGCTGATAGCGTGTTGCCACATCTGCCACACTTACTTTCTTAGTTACTTACTCTTAAAATCAAACAAATCTGCATCCTCATATGTGATAGTTCTGTATTTACTGAGTGGTGTAAGCTAACTCATTCTTGCATTTGGCCTTGTAGTGTGTACCGTTGTATTGTATTTCTAAGGTGGCAATGATTGATTGGCCATCTAGCTTTGTAAAGAGGGTTACTTTTGTTCTGTTTTGTGTGTTATATTTTTCCTTAATTTTGACACCCATTGCACACTCAATCTACTTGGAAGGGATTCTCTCTTTGAATTGCCTTTCCCAAGATTTCTTCCATTGATTTTTTTTCTACAATCATTTTTTGGGGAGTTTATTCTTGTCTTCTTAGAGAGTCAAGGCTTGGGGGCCTGTTAAAGTCCAATGAGGCACCCCTTTGTGTGATTTTGGGCTATACAAGAAATAAATAATTGTTGTTGTTTTTTCTCAGCAAAGGGTCTGAAGCCTACTAGAGTGCCTCAGTAAGTTCCGAGGAATCCACAAGGTGACTGAAAATAATTATAAATTAGCAGCAAAATACTTAAATCACTAAAGCCGAACTACTGCAGGGTTACCAAACTTAAGGCCTGCAGGGTGGACCCAGCCCTGGCATCTTTTTCAAGTGGCCCGCCTCATCGATATTTAAAACATGTGACATAAGACCAATTATAACTGTTAGTTTTCTCATATACCACCTTTAAAATGCAATTCATATATTGATTGTATCTGTTTATAGTTTCTCTGGATTGCATTTACACCTGGCATTCTATCTATCTATCTATTAAAATGCTTTCCAGTCTCTGACTTAGTCGTGAGTGAGAATGTAAATTTGTTTGATAGTGAGATGGTGGGTAGGTTTACATTGCATAAAAGCTTTCACCCACCAAATATATAATGGAAATGTAAAGGACAAATCCTGTCAGCACATTTGTTGTCTCAGTATATGTTTTATTTGATACAGTAGTGAGAAGTCAAGCAAAATGACACCTTTTATTGGCTAACTATAAAGATGACAATATGCAAGCTTTCGAGGCAACTCAGGCCCCTTCTTCAGACATTTTCTACTTTATGCACCGGTATGTTCTTTGTTGTGTTTTGCATGTAAAATTTTAAACATTTTAGTCAGAAGTATTAAGTTAACTACTGATTTGACATATTTATTAACAAAACTGAAAGGTTGCTTTTTCTTGTCAAATAACTGTGTGAAAATAAGCTTATTTTAATTGACTCATTTTGGTGGTACAACAGTCACATTCAAATATCATGCTGCCATTTCAGCCAGGTTCATGTTTACCAGAATGCATGCAAAATTGTCTTCCCAGCAGCACAACTGTTGAGGTGCTTTTTCCATGTGGGACAGTCACTGCAGAGAGTAGTCACTGTGCAGGAATTTATATTTCACAGTACACAGTTACACTTTGATTTGCATAGTTTTGTGTTTTTTCCCATTTGTGTACAGAGTGTCACCTCATGTTACATGTTTTCTTTTGTCAGTTTTGTTTTGCCACTGTTTTAATATGAAAACATTGGGACAATCATTGGGACAGCTTAGCTATTAGCTAAACAAATGGGCTTGATGGACTAACTGATCTCTCGTTTGTCAAATTTGTTATATTTTCTTATGTTTCTCATGTAAAACTGTTATATTGCATACCAAAGACAATGTGTGGTGAATCATGGGGAAGCTTCTTATAACTCCAGTAACAAAGGAGGTGAACTGGAGTGAAATCAGTCTGAAACAGGCATTCAAGCTTTTGTCTCTGATGGATGCTGTTCTAAGTATTGTTTGAGGTTGAATGCCCTGACAAAGACTTCAACTGACAAAGAAGGTGACTGCTGAGAGAGAGTAGTTATACGTGGTATTTAAAATAATGCAGTACTATTAACATTCGTGCCATAAAAGTGTTAATGCTCATTGATAAATTAAATATCATTGGCTTTAAACTTTTAATTTTAAAAATTCCTTTCTTTTAAGTGTTTCTGTTTTCCTTCATTTTTTCCACGTTAATTAAAATGTTAATATGTCCACATGTTAAGGAAAATTAATGGAAGGAATTATTAAGGATAAGATTGAGCAACACTTGGCAAGGACAGAAGTTTTTCTGAACAGTCAGCATGGGTTCAGAAGAGGGAGGTCGTGTTTTACTAACATGCTGGAATTCTATGAGGAAGCAACAAAAGGATACGATCAAAGTGGAGCTTATGAAATTATTTATCTTGACTTTCAGAAAGCATTTGATAAGGTGCCACATGAGAGGTTGGGCATCAAACTAAAAGAAGTGGGAGTTCAGGGTGACAGTGGTCAGTGCTAGGACCGCTGCTGTTTTTAATATATATAAATGAATTAGATAGGAATATAAGTAACAAGCTGGTTAAGTTTGCAGATGATACCAAGATAGGTGGATTAGCAGATAATTTGGAATCCATTATTTAATTACAGAAGGACTTGGATAGCATACAGGCTTGGGCAGATTTGTGGCAGATGAAATTTAAGTCAGTAAATGTAAAGTATTACACATAGGAAGTAAAAATGTTAGGTTTGAATACACAATGGGCGGTCGGAAAATCGAGATTACATCTTATGAGAAGGATTTAGTAGTCATAGTGGACTCTAAGCTATCGACTTCCCAACAGTGTTCAGAAGCCATTAAGAAGGCTAACAGAATGTTAGGTTATATAGCACGATGTGTGGAGTACAAGTCCAAGGAGGTTATGCTCAACCTTTATAACACACTGGTGAGGCCTCATGTCAAGTATGGTGTGCAGTTTTGGTCTCCAGGCTACAAAAAGGACATAGCAGCGCTAGAAAAGGTCCAGAGAAGAGCAACTAGGGTGATTCCAGGGCTACAGAGGTTGAATTATGAATAAAGATTAAAAGAGCTGAGCCTTTTACACTTTAAGCAAAAGAAGATTAAGGGGTGACATGACTGAAGTGTTTAAAATTATGAAGGGAATTAGTACAGTGGATCGAGACTGTTATTTTAAAATGAGTTCAGGCCCGGTCTTAGGTATTATGGGGCCCTAGGCAAAAGGGGGGTCCAGGGGCTCCCTGAGGGTGGCGGAGCCCCCCTGGAAGCTCTGCGAAATGCGTGAAAATTAGACCAAGGAGACGTTTTCTTGTAACGTTACGAGGTCATCACCCTGCATCCCTTTTTCGCCCGGAGTAGTTAGCTGCTACAATTTAGCCAGTTTGAACTGTTTCCACTGGGCACCACGTGGCGGTATGTAGCTAAACCCAGCTTAGTTTTTTTGTATTTTTTCTTTTTTTAGTTTTTTTGTCCTTTTTTATTTTTTGGGATATTTGAAACTTTTGGAATGCATTGCGAGGGGAGGGGAGGGCCGGGGGCCTGGCTGCCGTCGATCCGGGGCCCTAGGCGGTCACCTACTTCGCCTATGCCTAAGGCCGGGCCTGATGAGTTCATCAAGAACACGTGAACACAGTTGGAAACTCAAGGGTAAATTTTGCACAAACATTAGGAAGTTTTTCTGTACACAAAGAACGATAGACACTTGGAATAAGCTACCAAGTAGTGTGGTAGACAGTAAGACTTTAGGGATTTTCAAAACTTGACCATGTTTTTTTCGAAAAAGTAAGTAGATAGGAGTGATGAGCTTTGTTGGGCTGAATGGCCTGTTCTCATCTAGAGTGTTCTAATGTTCTAACAAAATAAAGGTCAATGATGTTGAACTGAAATATGTGACTAATATTATTAACCTCTTCTTACAGTAATTTTGAAAGTTTTTACTTTTCAAAATTTTAAGTATTGTTTATGCTTGTTTTAGGCATTCATCTCACAAAAAAAATTGCAGATCACTTTGCTAGTATGGAGTTTTATTAAATGAAATTTTATTGTAGAATGGGGAAATGGCATGATTATTACTTAATATACAGTATGTAATAGTAAAGGACAGCTTTGTTGAGTCTATCGCTTCCGTATCTGGTCCATCTGACCCAAGACAAAGCCATGTGGTCTTTCAAGATGGATTTCGACTGAGTCCTACAGCCATATCCAGGCTGACTAATTAGGATCTGGCAATGAGAAATCTTATCGGATGTGGCCGAAGTGTATTTGGTTAGCCGGAAAGATATCAGATAACCCCAACAAACTGAATGCACTGATTATGCAATGATTTGCTGCTATGTCAGGATGCAACTCGGCATTCCTCCAGCAGTTTTTTCCAAAAGGAGTTAGTTTGCATGGAGATGCTGGTGACAAGTAATGTATGTATCAATAAGGAGAACTTCATATCTGGTGATACTTCAAGAATAACAAAAACATTTTCAACTAAGAAAACAAGCCAGGAAATGTTGGTTTGATAGCAAACAAAGCTGCTATCAAAACAATTATCGAATTATGGATCAATTAATTAAAACTCTTCTTGAGGGTGTAGTAAGACAAGTACATTGACAGACCAAAACCAGCATACTGCACAGACCTGACTTTGTCTGCTACAAGAAACGGTAAAATGGTAAAATAGTTCAGACTGGAAATTCAACAGAAGATTTGTTATATGTATTGAATTGAATTACAGATAATGGACAATATTTTGGTGTTTAAGCAATAAGTTGAGTAATATTTGCTAATTGTGTCTGCTCTCTACATATTACAATTAGAGGCTTAATTTTGGTAGAAATGTTTGCCTTTTGAATATATGATTAAGTAGATACTCTAAGCGCATCGAATTGATATGTGGCACTGGGTGCTGGCTAGTTTAACCAAAGTGGAGTAAAAAAAAGGGTATTTTTTATTACAACCTGATCAAATTTACACACGTCGATAAGTTATATCTGTATGAGGGACACATTTTCAACTGCAAATTCCTCTTAACATTATTTAACTGAAATTAAAAGGAAAATCTTAGTTAACTTTTGACAACACTATGGCTAATAAGTTGTACACGAACCTCCCAAAGTGACTATTGAGTGATGTTCCTGTCCCGCTTGAGGAAAACGCAATGGCTTGACTTGACTTAATTAGAGGACCCATGACTGGAAGAGCTGAACTTCCTGGTCCACAAAACCTGCATTGCTTCTTCTTCCAAACTTTGATCATTGTGAAACTGTTAAATTCCACAATATCACATTCATTCCAGTAATACATCTTTTGTTGGAATATTGGTGTAAGTGTGGCTAATATATTATTTTGCCTCATTTGTGGCAGGACATACAGTAAATTTAAACAGGACTCTGGAGCTATAACCTAGCTTTAATTGTGAATTTATTATAAATTAGGTTAAATTATCTTAATTGGTAACTTTAACATTTTCTATTTTTGTAACATTTTCCAAAAATTTTGCTATATTCTGTTTGAGGGGAGCTTACATAACTAATCTTCTTCTATAATACGTTACCGTGGCTGTTCGTTTGTCTGTCCAGGATTTTAAATCACCTGTAGCTCGCAAACCATTTCACCTATTGACTTGAAATTTGGTACACATATACAACGTGACGTCTACTATCTGCTTTCGGGGTGATGATTTTATTACTCTTTTTATTTTTTTGTAAAATCAACTCTTGGCAACGTGCAGCAGGGCGGCCGTGCAGCGCATGCGTACGGGCGCCGTTCTCATTCCCTACCACCTTCACTAATCATTCTTGAGGCAGATTGAAGACTTAAGTGCCAGATTAAGTGAAAGATTAAAGAAAACGTACTAAGTAATTGCAACACAAAAACTAACTTAATCAGTTTTAACGCAAAAAGATGCCAACGAAAGAAGAGAAGCAGCGGGCTGCTAGGGTGGAGTAAAGAAGAGCTGCTCAGGAAGCAGCAAGTGCATCAACCTCTGAGCAAACGAATGCTAAATGTACAGAGAAAGAGGATGAATGCTATGAATGCTGAAGTCAAGTGTATTCACTGCACGTTATCGTGCAGTGCGCCGTTACTGGAATTAAATAAAAGTAACACGTAAGTTATCCCGGTAGACATAAGTTTCAAGGTATGGTAGTAATACTAACTAATCACAGTGCTGGAGAGTGCTGATGTGTTAAATGTTAATTAACATGCGTAAGTAGGAATTTCACTGTATTCTGTACATGTAACCACATTTATGCTATGAATCTATGAACAAACTGTTATTATTGATAGCTTGGATATAGATAATTTCCAAACTAATGCAAAAATGCAACCTTCTATCCTCACCTCTGAGGTTTTATGTAAATGGATTGATCTAGCCTGCCACCTTCCTTTACAAAATGAGGTCAGTTCACCTTTTATTTTAAGAGTGTTTGAGAGTGGAAAGTTAAATGGCCATGCAGGTTCCTAACTGTAAGTAATGTAATGTAAATTATGTAAGTGTAATACAAACAATAAGCTTAATGATAACATATCTATAGAAGCCTGGAACCACAACATCATACAGAAGAAGCTTGTCTTTGTGCTATGAAAATGTGCTCAATTTTGTATTTGTTTTCTTTCAAATTTTACTAATGTTTGAAAACAAATTGACTTGGACTTTGGAAAGTCCTGAGGCTACACATCATACTCAGTGCTTGAAACATTGCTGAAATACAGTTTCAACTGCCGATGGTAGCATTTGTTGATATTTTTCAAAACGTTTTAAAAATATGTTTTCAACAGCACACATTTGTGTCCCACAAAGCAAGTACTTTTACTGTGGATTCACGCCCTGCTGGCCCTACAATTATTGTGTGAGCCTAAATTCTACCTTAGATTGAAAAGTTAATGGAAGACAATAAAGCAGAACAAGATTAATCAAAAAAAATGCACAAATGTCCTGCAACAATCAGCATCACATATACTGGACTTGATCATCTTCAACAAATCAGCCTCAAAACTCAACTTCAACTTCAAATACTCCTAGAAGCGTCTGTTTGTATTCTTGACTACGGATTTCATTGTAGTCAATTCTCAAGTGATTTCATTGATATCTGTGAATTTCCTTGAGGTCAATATGACCCCCAATTGGCTTTGCTCAATAACTGTGGCCAAGCTCTTTTGACGGCTTCTTTCCTTGAGGCTGTTACAGGAAGCGTGACACTATAGGCAAGTTTTTAAAAGTCCTTTGTACTGTATAATACAGCAGCACCACCTAGTGGGGAAACCTTTATAGCATTATCAAGTAATTGATACAGTAAAACATTAATATCTCCAATTCATCCATATGTCCACCATTTCTTAATCCAGTGCAAGATGACAAGGTGTCAGTGGCTAACTTAACAGACCTGGGCAATGTGACCTTCAGTCCATGGTAGAATCACAAAGTCTCCTTACGCCCCAATTCAAAAATTACAGTTTATTTTTATGTCATTGTTATCATACACTGCAATAAAATGTATAAATAAGGTACTTAGGCAGTACAGTGGTGCAGCAGCTAGTATTGCCATCTCATAGATCAAGTGTCCTCCATTCAGATCCAACTTTTAGTCTAATTTGCATGAATCTTGCTACTCCAGTTCTCTTTCCCAATATCCAAAGAATATTTAGTTTAATTGGTGAATTGAAGTTGACTGTGTGTGGATTTGTGAATGTGAATTTTTAAATAGTGTATTATATTACTAAAGGAGGCTCTTTGTAACTCTTTTCATTGATGGCTATATAAAAATACGCACAGCATAAATACACAGTGCAGGACATAGGCCATGATATCTACTTTCTTCTTTTGCTAATCCGTGCAGTACATTTGCTGTTTAAAAATGACAATGTTACTCAGAGGAGCTGTCTTACTTGTGCATTTGTTTAACACTGCAATTGTAATTGGGATTAATTTGACTCCACAAATTGTCAAAACTCATTTAGCCTATTTTATTCTTTCTTTGTGACTTTTTCCTAATTTGTTAGAAAAGAAATATTTAAAACAGACACAATCATCATATTTCTTTAAATGCTGTATGGGGACTTTACACAAAGACATTGCTCGGGCTCATTTTGACTCCAAGCTCTGCAGTTATTTAAAATTTGTTTATATAACATGTAATGTTTTTTTTGACAATTGCTAATAAAAATTTTCAGTCCTTTCCTACAATCACAGCCCTACGTCCATGGACACAATTATGATCTGATATGCCCAGCAGATATTTGGATCTAGGCCCATAAGAACCTTAAATGCTCCCATTTTTGATTAGTGGATGTTCATTACTGTTACACAATATAAAATCTGGAGAGTCAGGAGAAAGTGATTTAAGTCCATGCATTACTACTCCTTCACTCACTGCCACATTTGAATGAATATATCAACGATTGTCAAAAAGATTTATCAAAACTCTCTCAGCCAGCGGGCGGCACGGTGGCGCTGCTGCCTCGCAGTTAGGAGACCCAGCAGTTCACTTCCTGGTTCCTCCCTGCATGGAGTTTGCATGTTCTCCCTGTGTCTGCATGGGTTTCCTCCCACAGTCCAAAGACATGCAGGTTAGGTGCATTGGTGATCCTACAATACAATACAATACAATTTATTTTTGTATAGCCCAAAATCACACAGGAAGTGCCGCAATGGGCTTTAACAGGCCCTGCCTCTTGACAGCCCCCCCATCCTTGACTCTCTAAGAAGACAAGGAAAAACTCCTAAAAAAACCTAGTAGGGAAAAAATGGAAGAAACCTTGGGAAAGGCAGTTCAAAGAGAGACCCCTTTCCAGGTAGGTTGGGTGTGCAGTGGGTGTCAAAAAAAGTGGGTCAATACAATACAATACAATACACAGAACAAATCCTCAATAAAAAATTAAAAGATTTTTAGAAGTACGGAGCAGAATTTAGATGATATCACATAATAAGATTTGGATAATTTTAGACTCCTGGAGACCTCATCCTTCAAGCTGCCTCCCCCATTTGGCCATTCCACAGCTGAGACAGTGTTGGGCCAGCCAATCCGATGAAAGGACCCCTCTTTCTCACGATTCCTGCGATCCTCCATCAGGGATGACTTTACCTTAGGCAGGCAAAACAACTTGGCAGGTGGGCCGTGGCACCAAGTGCCACATTTGAGTACCGAGAAGAGAAACAGAATAGGTGAGGGTTAGTATCCAATTCTAACTGTCATGTTACTTATGTTTTAGTGCAAATGACTAACAACAGAGATTCAGTCTGTACAGTTAATCAGCAGCTCTAGTCATGATATGCTAAACTGAAGTAGTGAGTCTTCAGCCGGGATTTAAAAGCTGAGACCGAAGGGGCATCTCTTATAGTAGCAGGCAGACCATTCCACAGTTTAGAGGGCCTGTAACTAAAAGCTCAACCTCTCATTGTTATTTTATTAATCCTTGGAACCATAAGCAGACCAGCATCTTGAGATCTTAAATGTGCGCTCAGGTTTGTAAGTCATGATAAGTTCAGAAAAGTAAGCTGGACCTTGGCCATTTAATGCTTTATATGTTAAAAGAAAGATTTTGAAATCTGCCCTAAACTTAACCGGGAGCCAGTGTAAGGATTTAAGAACTGGAGTTATGTGTTCGTATTTTCTTGTTCTTGTAATAATTCTTGCAGCCACATTTTGTATTAACTGGAGGCTGTATAAAGAACAGTTTGAACATCCAGTGAACACTGCATTGCAGTAGCCAATCCTACTAGAGATAAATGCATGAATTAATTTCTCAGAATCCTGTTTATTTAGAAAGCGCCTTAATTTCCTAACATTTTTAAGATGGAAGAAACATGATTTGGACAACTTTGTAATATGCGCTTTAAATGACATGCTAGAGTCAAAGATAACTCCTAGATTGCGGGCTGATTCAGTAAAATTAATTGGGATTCCAACTGAGTTAAATGATGACAAAATATTGTTATGATCAGCATCATTCCCTCCAACAATTAACATCTCTGTTTTACCTGTATTTAAAGACAAATAGTTCTCATTCATCCACTCCTTTAATTCGCTAAAACAACTAATTAAAGACAACATCGGAGAAACTTCATCTGATTTAAATGAAAGGTATAACTGGGTGTCATCTGCATACGAGTGAAAATTAACATTATGTTTCCTAATTATAGATCCCAGTGGAAGCATGTAAAGTGAACACAGTAAAGGTCTGAGTACTGAGCCATGCGGGACACCATATTGAACTTCTGTGTATAATGATGGAGTACTGTCAGCACTTTTCTGTACATATTGGAATCGATTTGATAAATAAGAACTAAACCAAGCGAGCACGGTGCCTGTAAGCCCAACATCATTTTCTAGTCTGTGTAGTAAAATAGAATGGTCGATGGTGTCAAATGCTGCACTTAAGTCCAACAACATAATTATAGTGGAGTTTCCTTCATCGGAGGATATCAGAATGTCGTTTACAACCCGTGTTAGTGCCGTTTCTGTACTATGACCAGTGCGAAAACCAGACTGGAATTTCTCAAATTTCCTAAATTGTCCCTAGTGGGGGTGTGTGTGTGTGTGTGTGTGTGCCCTTGCGGTGGGCTGGTGCCCTGCCTGGGGTTTGTTTCCTGCCTTGCACCCTGTGTTGGCTGGGATTGGCTCCAGCAGACCCCCGTGACCCTGTGTTAGGATATAGCAGGTCGGAACATGGATGGATGGATGGATCTCAGCCAGTAGAAAGAATACAGCAGGGCAAGCAGAAGTTCCACATCCTTAGTGCACACTTTTTGTCACAGAATTATGCAATTTTTGATTTTATGAAGGTAGAAATCCTCACTCTGTGACATACTGATGACAGCAGATAAACACCAAATTCATCAATTGTCAAATGTCCATCAAAATCTCATGTTCTCAATCGATATATTTCTGATCGTGCATATATTGCTTCACTATTATTAGTGATGTGGAATACTTAATTAATGTTTATTAAGGATATAAAATGTTCTTTCAATGCAGAAATATAAAATATTTTAAAAATCTATTTGACCCCAACACTAACAAATGTGATCTTCAATTGAGCCATTTTGGTTTCAAAACAAATACAACTGAAATGCTTTAAAAAGCATCACACACCAAAACAAAGTTTATACTTGTTCGGGCATTGAAATATTAATTGCATGTTTTTTTGTATTAAGATAAGAATGGTTTTTCAACATAAAGGACTAATATACAGTGGGTAATAAAATATGAATTCTGGAGTAATAAGTTGCTCAGGAGGGAAATGTTAGCATCAGTTAGTTAAGTTGGAAAGACACACTCAATTATAACCATGGTCATAATTTTTTTAGCTGCTGTTTATCATAAAGGATATTATTAGGGGACAGTTCATATTTAACAATAATAGCTGTTTTGAATTGCTATGAATCTAAATTTCTCTTTCTTTCTCTCTGTAGCACAAGAAATGGAGGGCAGCTTATTAAGAAATGATCAGCCAAGCTGCCGAGTGTGACTGGCAATCCTGCAGGATCCAGCATACCTCCCATATGGACACAACTGGAGTACTGGCACCAGTTTAATCAGACAGAAGCCTACAGTTGTCCACAGTGCCGACAGCCTTTCCTATTAATGCCAGTTTTTTTGAAGCAAGGGCTAATGACCCTGTACTGTCTAGTAGTACAGAGAAGAGAACATGTCTTTAATAATACTGTTTATCAGTCTAGACAGTGTGTGTCAAACATTGAGTCAGATAGACTAAAAAGGGCCATGTGTGCCAGTGATACCCTGTGTCGACTTCAAACCAAGTGAAGGTTTGTAGTCTTGAGCTAAGCAGGGGCTGGACCAGAATATATTATTGTCAGGGAGAATGGACCCTAGTAAGTGTTTTTAGAAGTTGAAGATACAGAAAGATATCCAAACATTTCTTATCTGATGAAGTCAAGGCAATCCTAACCTAGTGACATTAGTTCAAATGTGTGAGGTAACCAGTGGTGAAGTAACCAGAGATGGTAACTCTTAAGAAATATAAAGATGATGAACCTCTCTACACCATTACTTGTGATGAAGATGGAAGTGAAGCTTTTAACAATTCCTTGTTTTTTCATGACATTAAGAGTGTTGTCCTGGCACTATTATATCAAAAGCAAAATCTCTTCTTTGTAAGCTGTCTCAGCATTGTTGTTAATTAGGCCTACATTTATTCACATCATCACTTTAACTGCGTTTACTATAGTAGCAACTCACTGATCTGCCTGACCAGGCTGCCCTATTGTTTTTCTTTGAATCACAAAATGATAAGGCTTAGTCCAAACATTTGTGGCGCTATCAACCCATAACATCTGTATTAAAAGGCCCTCAGAAGCTGTTGCTTCTATGGTACGAGCAATAAGAGAACTCTTATCTTTGGTTGCACAGGGACTGCAGTTCTCTTAAATAGTCCCCACCTTTGCGCAGCACTTTCACTACATTCCATCTGTCCACAGGGCAAATATTGCTAACTACGCCAATTGTGTTGTTAGAAATAATAACATGATTCATCCCTGTTCGGACATTTGCACTGTGGTAACTGCCGGTGGTCAGACATGAACCTACAATGTCTGGATCACACAGGTCTTCAAATCTCCTATTGCTCACAGCGTAAAAGGAGCTGCTTCTGAGAACTAATCCATAAATTGTAGATTTCTTTCTGCTGTCACAGGCCAAATGTCTGGACTAGGAAAAACTTCATTAAAAGGTTTCACAGTGAAACACCTATCCTTGGCAACCTTTTTTAAAACCACTTGGGAAAATCCTACACTCTCCTAGGCCATCTAAGACCTATGATGCTTTTAGCATGTCCCAGGTCTAGTCCCAGGTCTTTTCACAATGGATCATGCCTTGTACACTTCACAAAGTCCACCAGGGTTAGCCTAACTACCTTTCCAAATGACTTCAAGTGGAGCCTCTCGATCCAAAGAAACAACACATATTGATCTCCTTATCACAGACAGTAAGCACAGCAGCATTTTTCATGAACACCATTTCACCTACTTATACCCTCAGTCTCATTCTTCCTGTAACTACCCAAAATCTAATGGAAGAAGATAACAATATAACATGTTGGGCGGCACGGTGGCGCAGTGGTAGAGCTGCAGCCTCGCAGTTAGAAGACCCCGGTTCGCCTCCTGGGTCCTCCCTGCGTGGAGTTTGCATGTTGTCTGCGTGGGTTTCGTCCGGGCACTCCGGTTTCCTTCCACAGTCCAAAGACATGCAGGTTAGGTGGATTGGTGATTCTAAATTGGCCCTAGTGTGTGCTTGGAGTGTGGGTGTGTTTGTGTGTGTCCTGCGGTGGGTTGGCACCCTGCCCAGGATTGGTTCCCTGCCTTGTGCCCTGTGTTGGCTGGGATTGGCTCAAGCAGACCCCCGTGACCCTGTGTTCGGATTCAGCGGGTTGGAAAATGGATGGATGGATGAACATTTTATCAGATGAGTTAGCTCTGGCTTCACCTCCACGGACTTGTACAACATCCATAAAACTACTGCTGCTACACTGAACTTTTGGTCCACAGATTAAAATCTGTGCAGCTAACATGACAAAAATAGAGGAGGTGACCGAGCCCATCAATAAACTAATCACCTATTTTTCAAAATGGCTATGCTTGAAGAAAGCAGTGGCTTGGCTGCTTACAATTAAAGACATGCTACTGTAAGCATTTCAACAAGAAGTCAGCCAATCTAAAGCTAACCCAGAAGAACAAAAAAACAATCATCACAAAGCACATGAAAAAGTATGAACTGACTTTAAAAACAAGCCAATTTCTCCAGAAGACTTCGCTAAAACAGAAACAGAGCTTATCTACCTCAGTCAAATACAAGAATTTCTAGAAAAACTGAAGGCATTAAAGAAAAATGCTTGTGTAAAAAGAACAGTCAAATCTTTAAATTTGACCCAGCCATACAAGATGGAATACCGAGTGCTGGAGGCAGACTCAACAAAGCTGCTATGCCAGATGAAGCTAAACATCCTGCAATTCTTCACAAGCATTCACATATTGCCTCCCTTATATTGCAGCACATTCATAAAGAATGAGTATCTTTTATCTCATCTGCATGCTAAAAACCATGAAATGGATGTTTCCTTTTCTTCTTTACTATGGCTTAGAATTCTGTCCAGCATTGTTTTCCATCTTTCACCTGCTGCTGCCTTGACAGGCTCGGTCCACCACAACTCTGATCTGGATTAAGAATGTTTAAGGACAGAAAGTTTTTTTTTTTTTAATAAGCAGTGCAAACATAACTGCATGCATGTTCTTTCATAACCTGCTTCACCAGATTCTTAAAATAATCAAAATAGCACATTAAAATTATATTTTTTGTCCCTACTAAAACTTACATTTTCAAACCTGCTTTACCCAATTCAGGGATTGCAGCATCTGGAGTGTGTCAACCTGAATTTCTTATGATTTATAAAGCATAAATCATACCGTGCCCTCTGTTAAGGGGTTCACTTTTGAACAGAAGAAAATGATGTCATCCTCCTCAGCACTTTCAATGGGCTATTTCACAGCAATTCATTTCACAAAATACAAGTACACATGTTCACATACAGGTCAGTCAGTCATTGTCAAACCCACTATATCCTAACACAGGATCACGGGGATCTGCTGGAGCCAATCCCAGCCAGCACAGGGCACAAGGCAGGAACAAATCCCTGGCAGGGCACCAGCCCACCGCAGGGCACACACACAAACCACACACTAGGGACAATGTAGGATCGCCAATGCACCTAACCTGCATGTCTTTGGACTGTGGGAGGAAACCTACACAGACACAGGGACAACATGCAAACTCCACGCAGGGAGGACCCGGGAAGCGAACCCGGGTCTCCTTACTGTGAGGCAGCAGCGCTACCATTGCACCACCCACACATACTGGTATAGTGTGCAATATGTAAACTATGTTCTTAAAACAAAATGCACACAGTGCCCATAAAAAGTATTAGCCTCTTTGGAAGTTTTCAGATTTAATTATTATACAACACTGAATTTCTGTGGATTTAATTTGGGTGTTTTGACACTGACCAACAGAAAATGACTCTTTATATGTTAGCTTTCAAAGTGTAAACAACACTCTACAAAATGGTCTAAATTAATTACAAATACAAAACACAAAAGAATTGATGACAAAAAGTATTCACCACCTTCAATTTGACATACTGTACCAAAATCATCAATAGTGTAGCCAGTTGGTTTATATATCATTAGGTAAGTGGAGATAACCTGTCTGGGGTTTCAAGTGATTGTATGTGGAAATACCAAAATGCAGTGAGTCAGTATGGTGGCCTAACTACACAATGAAGACAAAAGAACACTTAGAGCAACTCAGTGAAAAGGGGATTGAAAATCTTGCAATGGAAAGAAGAAAATATCCAGGTCATGGAATATCTACTTAAATCTGTCATTAAGAAATGGAAAGAGTACGGCACAGTTGCAAATCCGCCTACAACAGGCCGTCCACAAACATTGAGTCAGCTAGAAAATGGATCAAAGGCCTGATGAGACCAAAATGGAGCTTTCTGGGCATCAGACTAAACAGCATAAGCCCAACACAGCACATTACTAAAAACATACCATCCTATGAAGCTTGGTGGTGGCAGCATCATGACGTGAGAAGGCTTCTTTGCAGCATGCCCTTTAAGGCTTGTTAGGGTAGAGGGGAAAATGAAAGCAGCAAAATACAGGAAAACCGTGCCTTGGGAGAAGGTATGTTTTCTAGGAAGACGATGACCTCAAGCATAAAGCCAAAGCTACACAGTAATGGTTTAAAAACAATGTTAAGTTCCTGAAGTGGCCAAGCCAGTGTTCAGAACTCAACCCAACTGAGAACTTGTGGCTGGATTTGAAAATATGGGCAGTATCTCTGGATACTCCCTGTATAGAGACTGCATGTCTGTGTGGGTTTCCTCTGGGTGCTCCAGTTTCCTTCCACTGTCCAAAGACATGCATGTTAGGTGAATTGACAATTCTAAATTGGCCATTGCATGTGCATTTTTGTGTTTGCCCTGCAACGGACTGGTGCTCTGTCCATATTGTGTTGCTGTCTTGCACCCTATGCTAGGTGGGACAGGCTTCAGCCATCCACCCATGATACTGGTCTGGATTAAGCTGGCAAGAAAATCATAAGACATGATTTGAAAAAGGCTGTTCACTCATGATCTCCATGTTATCTGACAGAGTTTGAGCAGTTTTGCCAAGAATAATTTTGAAAAAATTGCAGTGTTCAGATGTACAAAGCTGAAACTGAGAGAGACCCATCTACACTGACTCAAGGATGTCATGGCTGCCAAAGGTATATCTACTAAATACTGACTTGAAACAGGTGAATACTTATGCTATCAATTATTTTGTGTTTTATATTTTTAATTCCTTTAGATCACTTTGCAGAGATCTGTATTCAATCTACTTTATGCAAGCTTTCAAGGAAGCTCAGGCTCCCTCTCAGGTAAGATCTGTAATCTTTTCAGTTAGCCAATAAAAGGTGGCATTCTGCTTGTCTTCTCATTGCATCCATAATGGCTAACATGGCACAACACTCTACTACTACTACTACATTCCACTTTAAAATTTATTTTCCTAAAATAAATGTCAAAAAAGCCAAATTAAACCTACCGTGATTCAATGTTGTATAATACAATATACAACAAATATACAAAAAATAAAACATGAAAACTTCCAAAAGAGAGACTACTTTTCACAGAAACTGTGTATTTTTGGGGTTAGCATCTCCATGCAGATGCAGTATTTCAGTTAGCTTAATATCATGACACCCAGGAGTACTGCACCATATTCCATCTTTAGGGCACTGTATGAATCTTGGAATAGAAGCAATAAATGACTGTTGGCTAATTCCAAAAACCTAAAAATGCAAACAAACAGAAAAATGGTTTTCACTAATGACAGACTGCTTTCTGTAGGATTTTACCTGTCACTTGGGTTTAACAGTTAAAACAATGGTAGTATAGTTAGTGATGTTTTAAATTCATATCCTATTTATTCTTTTCTCACATGGCTTATTTTTAGTCACATATAACTTTATAAATCATATCTAACACTGATTGGAGTTATTTAATATTTTTGTAGTTGTATTTGTGTTGTCAAGTACTGGAACCCCATAACAATTCATCAACTGCAACAAATTGCCTGTTTCTAGCAGAATCCAATTTTCTTAAGTGTGCTGTTTTTCTCCCCATGATTTTTTAATATACAAAACTCTGCTGTTTTCAACATCTCATTTTTGGAAATTAGTTCTATTTAACAGAACCATTCTGAAAAGATTTGTCTGTCCTCAGGACATTGCTACAGGGGGTCATGTTTTCGAGTTCCCCTGGTTCATGGGGTTGTTCTTGTGGCTTATGTTCACCGCTCTGTTTGTGTGCCATGTGAGTTCTCTGGTGTTTGGATAGAGAACCCCTCTGTGTGAACTGCTTGCCACATTCAGGACAGCAATGTGGCTTTTCTCCACTGTGAATTCGCTTGTGTTTCTTAAGATTACTTTTCTCAGTGAACTTCTTTCCACATTCAGTACAACAGTGAGGTTTCTCTCCACTGTGAATCCTCTGGTGTACACGAAGAAAAGTTGCCTGCCTGAATGCTTTGCCACATTCAGTACAGGAATATGGCTTTTTGCCAGTGTGGATGCTCTTGTGTGACTGAAGACTGCTAATCTGTGTGAACCTTTTGCCACATTCATCACAGCAAAATGGTTTTTCTCCAGTGTGAGTTATCTTGTGTCTCTCCAATTTCCTCCTTTCAGTAAATCGCTTATCACATTCAGTACAGCAATATGGCTTGTCTCCAGTGTGAATCTTCAGGTGTCCCTGAAGTGAAACTAGTTGTGTGAAACGTTTATCACATTCTGTACAACAGTATGGTTTGGTTCCCGTGTGAATTCTTTGGTGCGTCTGAAGAGAATACACTTGTGTGAAACTCTTACCACATTCGGTACAGGAATACGGTTTTACTCCAGTGTGAATTTTCTCGTGTCTCCGTAAGTTACTTTTTTCTATGAATCTCTTTCCACATTCAGAACAACCATATGGCATTTCGCCTGAGTGTATTCTCTTGTGCACATAAAGATTACTGCTCTTTCTGAATGCTTTGCCACAATCACTGCAACGATATGGCTTCTCTCCACTATGAATGATGCTGTGTCTGTGAAGTTGCTTTTTACCAGTGAATCGTTTATTGCATTCAGGACAACCATATGGCTTCTCGCCAGAGTGAATTCGCTGATGCTCTTCACAATGTGATCTGCGGTGAAACCTTTTTCCACACAAGTTACAGACATATTGAGCCAGTGAGGATGCATTCTTCTGGAGAGTTTTAATGGGCTCCATCTCTTGGTGCATAACCCGAGATAGACTGGAGATGTGGCCATTCCCCGGCAAGTCTGTCTCAAAATAGAAAAATATAACATAATATAAGTATGGACACACACAACACAAACTAGAAATGTCTACTTAAAATGAAACTATGGCCAGCCAGTGCACCAGAGAGGTACTCTATTGAATATGATGGAATTAACACAAGCATCACAAAAAAATGGTAGCATTAATAAATACACTTTACATTCTCAGAACACACCCTCTTATTCTTTATGTAATTTACATAACCAGATAACCAATAGTCTTTCTTTGCTGTCACCAACCAACTAACAATAAAAAGTTTGTCACCTGTACCCCCTACCAGACACGCTGTATGGCAATATTAAATAGTGACAAGCATCTGAGACATACCCAGAGTATACAAAAAGGCAGCTTTCATTTCTGCCAAAAAATTATTTACATAAACTGTAATTATTCAAAATGTGGAATATTGGCTAAGGAGCCACAAAGTGTCCCCTCTCGACTCAGTGTATGCCCTTGCACTATTCTGTAAACCTGCTAGCAGTTTCTTAAGAACCTCCATCCTGCCATAATAAATCCATAAATGCATGTGTGCATGTCCTGACCCATTTAATTCAATTCAAGTTTGCAGGGTGCTGAAGCCTATCTTAGCAGCACTGGAGACCAAGCAGAAACCAACACTGGACATCACCAGTCCATTACAGGGCACTGCCTCCTATTTCTTATTGCTTTATGTTTCTTTTGGCACTCACCTTTTCTAGATTGGCTAAAAGGAACTTTTGTTAACCTGGATGCTTTAATATGTAAAGGCAGCTGGCTGGCGGGACAATTTTGTCTTTGAGTGGGTTCTAATACTTCAAAAGCCATTTCCAGTCTAATGTCATCTTCTGGCCCCTGATCTTCTGTTTTAATGTTAATGGACTCCTCCCAGTCCTCTTCTTTGATAACAACAGCTTCCCATTCATAATCCTCCATTTCTTCTTTTTCCTTGATGCCAACTTCATTTTGCTTAAAATAGGAAGATTCCCACCCACAGTCTTCTTCCTTAATGTGGACACAAGCTATTTGTTCATCGTCTCCCTGTAGGTCTCCCCCACTTTTTGTGTGATCCTCCTCTTCACTGTCATCGTCCCTATCTTCTGACAATTCTCCTTCACAACTAGAGTCCTGTTTTGGAATTCCCTGGAGATTTCGACATGACTGCATTATCATGTTCATCCTCTCACTGCAAAGGCACAGTTCCTTTTTTTGATCTGCAAAAAATTGAGTGAAACCACATTATCACTACTCCAAAACAGAGTTACTTCAATTTCACCTTTAATTCCTTATATGCACTGATAAAGCAGAATAAATGGGTTCACAGAAGCCTCACAATTCCTTATTGCACTTAACATGCAGAATTTTCCAACTTCTCACAATGATAGAGATAAATAGGTAATATTGTAGGCTTTCTAAAAGCATGATACGTTGGTTATAAATTTTACTGTACGATTTCCCATTTCAAATCCTCACCCAGTATTACATATACATATTCGATACCCATAGGAGTAAACGTAATCATCAAGCCACGATATCCAAATGGGGATCAGGACATGTCCGACTCTACGACCATGAAATCAAACATTGCATAATAACCTTACATATTAAAATCGGGACAAAACTGTCATCGCCTCCACAAACAGTTTGACGCTTTAAATAAGCACTGCCATCCTTAAGTAAGTCTAAAGTTATTAATCTGAGAGCTGTCATGCAGGCCTCTTCAAAAGACGCTCTCTTACCTCATATGCCCCACACAATGTTAAGGCCAACGAACTTCCCTTTTAAAACTCTCGGTATTGATGATGCACACCTTTGGCTTGTTCTGAACACCGCTGCAGACCCCCGAGGTAACTCCTTTTTCCTCAGTATCGCACTGTAGTACCTTGACTGCTTCAGATACCCGGTGATGAGAACTCCCTGGTCCGCACTGCACTACTGCCCAAATCGGCCACTGACTCGTAGGTCTCAGGCAGTAAATGACACCGTGGTTGCCTACAATTTCTCACCTCATCTTCTCAGATTTTCACCTCACTTCGCCCAACTTACGCTACTACAGCGAGAGAAGAAACTAAAAACCACTCACAGTTTACATGTTCTTATTTGGCATTAACATACCAGTTATGACCGGGACTCTGCACATGCGTAGTCTCTATGCAAAACGAAAAGACTACAACTTCCAGAAGTCTTTGCGGTAACCATAACGGTCTTAAGAGCGATTTCACATCTGTAAATACACTAGTGCCATCTATCGGAGACCAAAATGGTAAGGGGCCATTTGAAATGCTAGGACTGCATAGTGTGATAAAGTCCTAAAAATGCAGCATGTAACAGTATACTCGAGAGCAACAGTTAGCAACAGAAAAGGATTGTTTCCAATGCTTAGCGCCTCGATCACAGTACTTTTCATAATGCTACCTGAGGTAAAGTATATTTTTAGCTTCCCATTCGCTTCAACCCCTTTATATCCTTACTAGGAATGAGACAATGCAATTAATTCACATACAATATGTATTGCTGTACAGGGTTCGCGAAACAGAACATTCCCTATAGATATACGAGGTCTCTCTATTAAAAAACGAGACTGACACAAAAGCTCACTTTTATGATCGACGAGACAATAGGACTGCATGATCGGCTGCTTTACCCGTGATGGTGCCTTTGGATAAATCGGAAATTTTTCCAAAGGAACGAGATTAAAAATAATAATATTAATAAATTTAAAAAAAAAACAAAAAACAAGTGAATATAACAGTTATTCCGAAATTCAAAAATACCAGCTAAGGCTTTCGGCTTAAGTTTTCGTCGTGTTTTACAATACATCATCATTACTGTAGCTAAAATATTATCTAATTAGCCAGCTCAGTTGGGTTGCAAAGTGTCAAGGAAAGCATTGTCTAAAATCTGCTAATAATTTGCTATATTGATCTCGCTACTGTTGTGACTTTGTCAGTTAAAAATAAAATTTGCTTGCGTTCAGGAAGCATATCGGAATACCAGCGTCAGGTATGTTAAATTGGTCTGATAATCTCGATTGGCAGGAGCGTATGGGACGCAATGTGTGCCAAAACTTAGATTAACCAAAAACGTAATTATGAAATTTATTATCGCATGAAAAATAGCAATAATGCACTATATATAAAATATTACATTTTGAAACGCCGAATCAAAAAAGATTGATTTATAGGCGATGAAACTATCTTTAAAAAATCCCCTTTTTAAATAACTAAGGTATTTTGAAATGTGCCATCTGAAAAAATCCAGCTATGAAATATAAACAGCCATAAAAATAAGTTTTAAATAAAATCTGTAAAAGTCACACGAAAAATTGAATAAAACGCTGATATAGCATTTCATGATAAATTGGTGTTAAGTATTATATTATGATGTTTTACAATTATTTTACGAGATTTATGTAGTTCACTTATAAATAAAAACATTGGCTGCGTTTTGCTTTGAAGTTAACAATGTCTATACTGTTTTAAGAATTAGAATGAGAGACAAAGCTATGCTCTGAATAATATGTGTCATTATTTCAACAAGTCAATCTGTACTTATTTTAACCTTTTCACAAGCAACCCTTCCGCATATATTGAAAATGAACAAAATAAGCTCATTTAAAAACAATACAAGCTTTTTTCCAAAAAAAAAGCCCCATCCCTGCTTTGAATACATTGCTAATATTATTACGAGTACAGCATCTCTTAAATGGGCATACATTAATACTTTGTCATAATTCGCGTTTTTGCCATCGTGACTTTTCTGCATCGCTCCAGTATTTCGCACACTTTTTAAAAGGTTGTAAGATATTGGATGTGTATGTATTTCTTACGGTCCACACTTGACTCTTTTGTTTAATTCTCTTGTAATGTTAAAAAAAGAATGTCGTTAAATTTTAAAATGGAAAACGTTGCATGACAATGCCGCGCTTCGATCTGCTGCATGAAGAGATTGCCTCACTCCTCTCACCTTTTAAGACCGACAGGTTGGGGGGTGGTGGGTTTGACACGATATATGAGGCTTTAAATGACCCCCTCGAGCCGGAACTTACCACTCTTCTCAAGAGGCTTCTGACCGAGGGTCATTTTGGCAAAAGTTGAGGACCACAGCCATCATCCTTTTCTCACTGCAAGTGTGCCGTTACAATTGGCACGCAGTACTTATTTTCTTCCATGTATTCAGAGCAAGAAGTGAAACAAGAAAATGCAGCATAAGGAAAAAAAAGTAAAAGATATCTTTAAAATTACATATTGAGAATTATAATGAATTTGCTTTTTAAAACTCCGGATGTCAGCCCAAAATAATTTATCGGTCCTGAAGATAACGGCGATCAGATTTACAATACTGTTTCGGTTTATAAGAAGAAGCTGAAGTTGGCAACTTCACAACTTAACAAAAACTGTGAATACATTTCTAAAAGTTTTCGGTTTCCAAGAGCCCAGTAAGCAAATTCGAAAAAAAGAGCCGTGCTCTAACTTTGGTGTATATATAGCACAGTATTTACATCGGATAAACTCACGAAATAATAATTAAATGTGATGCACAATACATACAATGCTGGTTCATCCATCCATCCATTATCCAACCCCCAATATCCTAACTACAGGGTCACGGGGTTCTGCTGGAGCCAATCCCAGCCAACACAGGGCGCAAGGCAGTAAACAAACCCTGGGCAGGGCGCCAGCCCACCGCAGGGTACACACACACACCCACACACCAAGCACACATTAGGGACAATTTAGGATCACCAATGCACATAACCTGCATGTCTTTGGACTGTGGGAGGAAACCGGTGCACCCGGAGGAAACCCACGCAGACACGGGGAGAACATGCAAACTCCACGCAGGAGACCGGGTCTCCTAACTGCGAGGCAGCAGCGCTACCCACTGCGCCACCGTGCCGCCCCATGCTGGTTCATGCTATGCAAAAATCGTAATCGTGTTTTAAATGACTCTTGACTAGCGAGCAAGGTCATTAATGTAAATGATTGTACTAAAGTCTGTTATGCTCCCTGTGCAGCAATCAATGCAAATTACACATTAATTCCTCGTGTTTTTAATAATATAATATGTAGGGGAGCAAAACCTATATGTCGATTATTCTAACCTCATTGTTCTTAATCCTACCTCTTTTCTAAGTAATATTGATGTTAAGATGTCTCTAATGCACGTAAGGTCAGTGTGATTACTTTAAACGATTTTATTCTGTCACATGGGCTTGATTTTCTATACTTCATACAGAAATTTGCCCCCTTGCTATCTGTATTTTAATATCCCTAGAGCCTCTGGACGGGGTGGAGGGGTTGCAGTAGTATTTAAAAATTCATTCATCTGTGATCTTATCAAGGTTAAAGATGTCAGTTCTTTTGAGGCACTTATTATTTCAAATCTCGTGTAAAGAACCTTCACTGTGTTGTTTAATCTATCGTCCACATACCTGTAAGCCATCATCTTTTTTTTCTTAATTTTCGGATCTGCTATCAGATTTTGTTTTAAGATATACAGTAACAGAATTATCCAGGGGCGGACTGGCCATTAGGGCATTTGGGCAATGCCTGGTGGGCCGTGGACTCTGGTCTGGTCATGGGACGGCCGTTTCATGAAATAAATTTTATGTACTGGTAACTGTTTGACATTAAAATTAATTTTCTAAACTAAACATTTATCTGTCCGGTACTGCGATTTCTATAGCCTTACATAATATACCGTATTACGTCATCAAGTTGTTTTAGTTGTCAGTACACAACGTTGCAGCGAAAACTTTGGTCAAAACTGCCTTTGCCGATTTCTGTTTCGATACTGCTACTTTTCGGTTAGCATATACATTATTGCAATTTATTGTATCTCATATATAAATTCTTCGGTACCAATAATTAGTTTAGATTATGTATTATGCATTTTATTGTTCTCTAGTCGTCGGCGTGAGTGATAATTAGTGGTTTTCAGGTGTTGGAACATTGGACATAATGGAACATTTCAATCATTTGAGGTTTTCATTATAACCCCGGTTATAATGTATTCCATTGTAAATGAGTAACTACTAGTGTACTAGGGTACTGGCACTTGGACATGACATTGACATTTGACATGTACTCTAATAACGTGTAAACCGTGTTAATTTTAATTTTATTTTTAAGCATGTCGTCAAATTTTAAGTTATGTCTAAACAACAGTGTACAGATTAAGTATGGCAACAGTTAGAGTTCATAGGCTCATAGCAAGTACTGGGCCCCTCACAAATTTTAAGAAAATGACTATGAATAATGGGCTGAGTGGGTCGACCTCGTCACCTCACTTGTTGAAGGATGCCCGGGCCGGATTTGAGACCCAGTCCGCTCCTGGAATTATCATTGCATGGATTTTAACTTCCACATAGATGTAACCACTGATCCTTTAGTGGTAGAATTTTTAAACATTGCTCAGTCTTTCACCTTAGTGCAGCATGTAACTGGCCCCACATTCAGGGTCATACACTAGATTTGGGTTTTACACTTGGTGTAACTCCTTTTAACGTTACATTAATGGACTTTGTGATGTCTGATCATAAATGTATAAATTTTAATGTTTGTGTACAATATACTATCTTAGGTAAACAGGGCTATCTGGTCCGTTTTGTTTAATAATGAGACTTCTCTGAAATTCTCCTAAATGTTTCAAGATCATGCTTCAAATCTATTTAATGTAAATAATCCAAATGCTCTTCTGGATGATTTTAATAATATACTAGGGGGCTTTGCCCCCTGCTTGCTTCGCTCGCCAACCCCTTCCCCCCTCTGCCAGGGGCCGCCTCTCTGAAACCCCTCTTAAACGGCGATACGATTTTTTAACTCCACTTTGCTCGAGCAGCTGCTGGTGTGTTGCTGCTGCCCTCATGCGTGTTCTGCAATTCACTCGCCCACCGTAAGCGGTAGGCACTGGTGTGAAGAAGAGGGGCTGAGCGCACCCCAAGGAGACGCGGACTCTCCTCTGAAACCCCTCTTAAACGGTGATACATCGGGAAACAAGTAACTGTTGTTTTCTTTCACCTCCTCTTTGCTCGAGAAGCTGTTGGCATGCTGCTGTTGCCTTGCCGCGTGATCTGAATTTCCTGTGGAGCTTCAAACATTTAAAAGCCTGTACAGCACCTGAATATTCAATCTCTTTTCGCTGTTCCATTATTTCACCAAGTAATATTTCCATTTGTTTGAGCTAATGCGATCTTTACTCTCATTTTTTGCCTTTTTTCAAATTTTCCTACTTCCATTATCTCTAACATGCTCAGCATGTGTATCACGGGACTTGCATCTGAAGGTTGAAAGTATGACGTGACTTGTCCTTCTTGCGGGAAGTGAAAATGTCTCTCTGTCTCTCTTCAAAAGATCACGTCTTGTCCCTGGGAAAAAGTCTTGTCTCGCCGCAAGTTTTTTTTTTTATAATAGAGAGATGTCAGTCCACTCTGGATTCTGTTGCCCCAGTACAGTTTAGAGCTAGGTGAAAAGTTACTGTTACTCCTTGGCTCACTGATGACATATGTGCTTTAAAGAAAAAATGGATGAAAGCTGACAGAGCATAGAAAACTTCTCTGCTAAATGTGCACTAATGTAGCTGTGTAGGCCCGGCTATGTACTGACATCTAATCCCATGTTTTTTCTGCCTTGTACTCAGTACCACTGGGATAGACTGTGGACCCCATGGCCCTGAACTAATCAAGTGGGCTATATGGAGGGAATTCCAGTGTAATCCAGGGACAGTGTACTTTATGCAACAAGACCCAAATGTGAATGTTTGATGTTGCTTTAAAGACAATACGCCCCTCAATCTGTCACTGAGACGTTTGTGAATAAGTAAACCTGCACTTTACACATAAAATGTCTGAAAACTATGCATTGGGCAGCAAGAAATTAAAAAACTGGGCTTCATTGTAATTTTTGTTAAAAAGATTCAATACAATGTATAAGATTAATGCTGCTGTGTCAAAAATAATAACCTAAAAATGCATGTTTACTACAAGGAGACATGCATTTTATAAATAACACAGGGAAACTATATGGTGCACTGTAATCTACATTTGTTAAAAACAAGTGTCACCTATAGAGGGTTGACATGACTATGTCAGGCTCATTAACCTCAGCAAGGCCATTCCCTACAGAGGCATGGTGGGTTGGATTGGTACTTTTACAAATCAAATATCTCAAAAACTAAAGATTGTGGTACCATGATTAATACACACAAATCTAATTAACATCCAATGTCAAACACATTATTTAAGATGAATGTCACTGTATATACAGTTGTCAGAAAAATAACCAACAGACGTCACAAAGGTTTGGGACAGCCACCCGTATAATATGCCCTGGCTGCAAAAGGTTGAAATTGAAGAGAGTTGGGTACAAGACTCGAGTCCAAAACAGAACTGAACATGTGATTGTAAGTTGGCGATGGAGGAAGTGACGTCTTCGGGGCACCAGAGCTGGAAGTGACGTTTTCAGAGGCGGCGGAACCCGGCGGGATTTCCAGAGAATGGTCTGCAAGGAACTGAGAGAGAGAGTCAGTGCACCCCCCTGCCCCTGGTCTGGTGTACAATTACAATCAAGCCCTTTAGCTGCCTCCTACTCGCACGTGTGTGACAACAGTATAAGCAACTTTAACCCAAACAGTGAAAATGCTTGTTGGTTATCGATACGGTTTGCCATGAGCCCCAACATGGTTCTGATATCATTGGGTTTCTTTTGTTTCAGGACAGTCATTTACCTTCAACCACAAGGGTCTTTATACTTTTTATAGTCACTATATAACAAACACTGTATTTCACATTATTAAATAACACATTAATAAACCTGGTTACTTTAGAAATGTAACTAATAAGAGACTTTTTACATACAGACTTCAAGAAGTTTGCTGGTGTTTTCATTAAAGAGAAATGGAAGGTTCTTTTTTTAATTCAAATGGGGACTCTACCTGCGTTTAAGGGCACTGTTTTTTTGATGTCTGATATTGATTGTTTCAGGACCACCAGAAAGCAGATGATCTGAGTTCTAAATAATGGCTCACCCTTTTTCACAGCCAGCTAACCATCAGGGCATTGTAACATCCAGATGATGGCTTTCACAAGACTGAGAACAATGCTAATTCTTTGATCACAATGTACTTCAAAGCGCGCTGACTGTTTCAGATAGACAGGTGAGACAGGCAGTCACTGCAGTTTTGTGTTTCCCACCTGTAGTGCATACACAACGCACTCCTTAAGTGTTGGGGCTGTGAAGTTAAAACATTTGTTTTTCTCATGTTCACATGTTCAGAATCACAATTTAGATTTAGGATAAAGATAATCATAAAAGGTACAAATCAAAGTTCACATTTATGAAGCATTCATATGTACAAACAAACAATTAAGATTTAGAATGAAAATGAGATAAATGTACAAGTTTATGTTTATGGATGTGGTGAGAGAGGACATGCAGGTGATGTGTGTAACAGAACAAGATGCAGAGGACAGAAAGATATGGAAGTAGATGATCCGCTGTGGTGACCCCTAACAGGAGCAGCCAAAAGAAGAAGATGATGTTCCAAAAATGAAAGTCCAGAATGCGACTTTATTTCTGTGCATAAATGCTTTAGAATAACATAATTTCAAACACTCTATAAACTCAGTCACGATCAACAAGGGAAATGAAGAAACATCCAATTAGAAAATAATTGTTTTAGACTTTAATGACAATACCTGATGATCAGAATCAACTGAACAGTGTTTATAAAAATATTCAACAAAAAGGGAATAAACCTACAATGTGTACACAGAAATATGCATTTACAATACACATTGGTCCCGTTTTAATTAAGGATGCACTGACACACAAATTCTGGGTTGATATTAATAAAAGGTCCTGCTGCCATCTGATCTATTTCCTATTATTTCTTTTACATTTTGCAAAAAGATTATACATAACCCTATGAGCAGGGTACAAAGGAGGTAAACAATTTTTTTTCTTAAACATCTTATGTTGTGTGTGAATTTCCCCTTGGGATTAATAAAGTATCTATCTATCTATCTATCTTAAACCTTTGGGCATCACTGTGGCACAGTGGGGCCAGCGCTCTGTGTTTTAATGCCATGCCCAGGTGTTGACTGTATGTCGTTCCCAATCTGTCTGCATGTATTTTCTTCTGGGTATTTTCATGGACTTGTGCCATGCCTTCAGCTGTTTCCTGCTTTACATCTTGTGCTGCTGCGATCCCTCCAGACACCTTCCCCTCCAGTCCCGTTACTGTGACCCTGAATTAAATTAAGCCAGTTTTGTTTTAGCTGCCCCTCTCTCTCTCTACCATTTTTTTTCCTGGGTAGTCTGATGGACTGGTGTCATACCCAGGGCTGTTTTCTGCCTTTAACTTAGAATAAGATTAAACTATTTGTTATTTTGACCTTAGCATATTAAACTGCTTTCAGTAACAAATCAAATTAAAGTAGCATAAAGTAGAATTTCTATGTGAAATCTTAAATGTTTGAAATTCTAATATGGAACACCCTAGTCATGATCATCAGAGTGATGGGGTCTGCTTTCAGACTGCTTTAACTGAATGTCTTAAATTTCAAAATAGCAACTCTAAAAGGAGCAGCAAGTTGCAGTGCAGGTTTCCCCCTTTAGTTTTAGGCTGAAGGCCGCATGCTTGCCCACATGCAGCTTCTTTTAGATGACAAATTACATTTTGTATAATATTTTTTGTATTTGAACAAACGTATCTGCTGAACAAATGTAGCATATTGCTATTGTGCTGTCTTTTCCATTCAATGTAAAAATTGATTGTACCGCCAACAACCATGCAGCAATGTCGACAGGGTTCAGTGTCTGTTTAATGCGTATTAGAAATCACCAAACCCAACACAAGGAGTACTTTTTCCATTTTCAGCTAATATCACTTTTCTGTGTATTCCTAAAAATGACCGAGTTTCACAGGCATCTGGTCCAAATGCCAGACGTTGTCTGTTAGTCCCAGCTCTCCCTTTTTACTGCTGCACACATTAGACTTGTTCAGCTTTGTGCTTCCTTCTCCCTTGGACTCTCATCCTTGGTCCACTTAGGCAGCTCTGGCTGTTTCATGGCTCAGGATGAAGACTCGCCTGCTTTGTAGTGACTGTCCTGTTACCATAACACTGGAAGGCATTGAAGACTCAATGCAGAGTTCAAATGTACTTTTGCTTTGTCTAATGCTGTCCACTTTTTAGTAGTTTTGTTTTGTAGCTGCGTTTTAATTTTCAGGTATGATTTTGATGCTTGCTATGTAAAACTCACCATAAACACTTCCAGCCTCTCAATGCTGCATGTTTCTGTTTTGCTGTGTTATTATTGTATTAATCTCTGGGTGTATTTAAAAGTGTACTGTAACTTATGATAGTCGTGGTCTTACAAATTCTTTACAGGATAAAGACATCTTAATTGACTTGTCACAGTTCTCTCTGGACCCCTACTATGGTTTACCTGCCACTTTTCCTAAGTTATACTTCGAGGCATTTCAGAATTTATGAAAGCTTTTTTTATATTCTAGGTACATTTAGGTCTATATCTCTGGAGCTTTATGATGACTTTACTTTGTATTGTAACATTGTTTTAGTTCCACTGTTGACCTCTGTTACCATCTTATTGCTGTGATCCTGACAGTTATAGTGGTCATTTGGCCTGCATCAATTTCTGAGAACAGATTGTATAAAGTAAAGATGCATATTATGCAGCATCATTTTTTTCTTAGATCTGTTATGAGCAGCATTTCTGATTTTCCTGTAGTTAGCCACTACGCTCATCATATTTTAAGACTAGGCCATATTCTGGTGCAGGGATGTTGCACCTACTTCATTGTGATTAGACGCAGTGTTTACCACAGAGATATAAGCCTGAACACCCAGAGACTCCTCGACACCAGCTGCCTGTAAACCGTGGCAATAGCACTCCTGTTTATCAATTTGTGTGGCCATAGCACCTCATTTGTCAAAGTGCTGGTAAAGCTTAAGCTGTTTATCTGTCTCACTAAATGCTATTTGATTGTAACATTATCTTACTATGAACACAGCCCTTTCTTGCCAAGTTGAATACATTAAGCTATCGGGGTAGCTGTCAAATTAATTACCTATTATTTTTAAGCCTTGTTTCTACCTTTAGTAAATGAAGCAGTCATTTCTGGTGGATGCACATTGCCCTCAGTGTAGTTTCAAAATGTACGAACCAACAAACAAGATTAAAATATTTACTTGATGACTAATGTGAACGTTTGGCACAGAATGCTAATTTATATTTCCTTACTTGGCTGACACCTTCATCTAAGACAACTTATGACATTTATGATAAAACTGGTTACATTTCTTTTGGTTTGGAGCAGTGTCTGTAGCGGGATTTGAACCCACAACCTCAGGGTTTGAAATCCAAAGCCTTAACTTCTGTATCACACTGCCTGCCTAATAATGCGTTAAACACAATTGGCAAACATGTGTTTCAAATTGAAACAAACACCTCAGCAACTTCTTGATTGGAACTCAAATGTCATCAATGATTATAAATGCATTTTATATTGCATAGACATACATCTTTTGTTTATGGTTCCACTTTATATCAGTTTCTGATTCACATTTGTATATCAAGGAGATGCAAGTGCTCAGTTTAACCACACATTTTTAAAAATGTGTATGTCAATGACATCAAACTCAAGGCAGTATAGTATAAATTATACTAAACAATACATTACAACTGGGGTTCTCAGTTATGGTCCTGGATGGCCGCAGTGGCTGCAGGTTTTCATTCCAACCAGTTTTACAATTAGAAGCCAGATCTAGCAGATAATGAAGCTTGGTGTTTAATTCATTATTATGGCTTGTTGGTGTTTCCATTCTTCCAAGACAACAAAGTAGATTTTTTTTTTCCTGACAATTTTAAACATAGGGTGAGAAGCTCAGTCATCCGGGAGGGGCTCAGAGTAGAGCCGCTGCTCCTCTGCATCGAGAGGAGTCAGATGAGGTGGCTTGGGCATCTGATCAGGATGCCTCCTGGATGCCTCCCTGGTGAGGTGTTCTGGGCACGTCCAACCGGGAGGAGGCCCCGGGGAAGACCCAGGACATGCTGGAGGGACTATGTCTCTCGGCTGGCCTGGGAACGCCTTGGGATCCTCCCGGAAGAGCTAGAAGAAGTGGCCGGGGAGAGGGAAGTCTGGGCATCTCTGCTCAAGCTGCTGCCCCCGCGACCCGACCTCGGATAAGCGGAAGAGGATGGATGGATGGATTTTAAACATATATTTTATGGTCCTTCCCTTCTCTCTCATTTATTTCAAAATATTTTTTTAACGCAGATACTTTGTGATACATGGACACAGGATTAAATGGAAGCATGTTGGCTGGAGAGCTGGGGTTTCCTTTGTTATCTGCACTTCATTATCAACTGAAAGCCAGTTAAGAAAACAGGCAATAACTAAAAATTTAATGCAGCCCATTCAAGAGTAAAATAGGAAATTAAAGGCTCTGAATTGTAGCAAACAAACTAAAACTAAGCATCAAAATATTCCTTTATTAGTAAATAAATAGAGTAAAAAATGGTTAAAGTGAAAACCTGCATGCACTGCAGACCTCCAGGATGTAGCTGAGTAGCCCTGCACTTCAACATTAGCAATACACTTACGGTACTATAAACATTAAGGCCCCATGCTCTGGTTACTGACTTCTTCAACACCTCTTCTCACTCTTTATTCAGTTTTAAAGCATTTCTCCATCAAGCCACCTGAATCTCTTGCCTTGATATTTGTCGGGGAACTAAAGAAACCCTTGGGATACTGAATTCTGAGGGTAAGTGATTTGGGTGGCGGAGGTTCCCAATTAATTTTCTCCAAATTAAATAGCACTTCTACCCCAAAACAAAAAGATTTTGTTTCCCTACAGTCTTATTTACTTAAAATATTTATTGTATGCACCAGTGAGAACTTCTATGTTGTACAAAGTGGTGCGATGAATCAACAGTGTGTATCATATGTGAAGGAGGGTAAGCCAGCTTTGTGTTCATTTTCAGTGGCTTTATATGAATTTACCAGGATGGTGTTATAAAGGAAAACAAATAACTTTTTAACATCAATGACACTTTGTATGTCTGTTTCAATTTTGTGTTTCCATTTGAATTTTAACTTCAGTGTCAAATTAATGTTTCTGTTCTGTGTGCATGTCTCATCTAGCTCACCGAGATATCCCTGTCCACAAATGGCTTAGGAAGATGTATGTTGTGCTACATATACATAGAGCTTTCAAGAGAATCAGACACAGGACAAAGTGAGTGGAAGGGAAACTAAAGGGAAAGAGAAAGAAAAACGAGACTGGACATGCTCAGCGCTCTGTCCACCTGGCTCTCAAAGTGGGACAATGCATGTGAATATTCCATACTGTAATGCAGGCATACATGGTGAGTATCTCATAGGCTATCCTAAAGGTAAGCACTTCTGTCCTTAGAATGTAGGAGAAGTCCCAAGAAGAAGCCCAACCTCATTTCTGCCTCAATGTCAATAACCTCGATTCTTCTGGTCCTGCAAGTATATAAACCAGCTCTACACTGGATGTCAGCATTCATTGTGGAACCAGCTTCAAGATAGGAAAGAGCTCCAAGACCTGAAGCTTAAAATACTCATCTGAGATCCTTTCACCCTGGTGCAACACCCTTGGATATTAACACATTGACTGTTAAATACGAGTTAAGTCTTAGTAGGTGATGTATAGACGGACACTACCTATGAGTTATCTTGTGAACCTCCTTTGGGGGTATAGCACTAAATACGAGTATATTCATAGGTAACAGATGTAAACAAAAGATAGCAAGACTCTGAAACAAGCATGAAAAAATCAGTATGGGGTCACAAAACAGAATATTTCACTTTGAGTTTGTTGTTTATTATTAGCCATATTTAGATAATTCTAGGCAATATTTTCATTTTTCACCATCTAAGTATCTCTTAAAGATTAGTGTATCACCACTACGAAGTCCAAATGGAATATGCAGCATTCGATTACATCAAATTGTGCAAGATATAACTTGTGTGATTCAGTGGAGTTGCTGTGCAGCTGCCATGCACAAAGAATTTTCTGTTTCATGTGCCAACTACAAGGTAACTGAAATACTTTTTTTATTGTGAGTTATGCTCAATAACAAAATGCCTTTAATTAGTATGTTAAAATAAGACCCTAAATTTATACTGACGTCAGGAACAAATCTATTTTTATTGTACCATTCTACGTGTTAAATGGGTTCCCATGGTGCCTCAAACCTCTTCCAGTTTACTTGTGCCTTCTTTATTATACTAAGAAGGCTTTCCAGCTCTAGCCACAAGCCAGGAACAAGTTTGACTTTAAATAGCATTATGTACAGTCTACGGAATTGAAGTTTAAATAGCATTATGTACAGTCTACGGAATTGAAGTTTAAATAGCATTATGTACAGTCTACGGAATTAAAATTTCATTCTCACTGTTAGTGAATTGCTTAAAAGAAGCAACCATTTATACTGCATTTTACAATCATTCTTTCATATGTTTTACTTAATGTGCAAATTATCTTTTTACAGTTCGGATAAAAAAAAATTCTTATTATAAATGTCAATGATTTGTTATCCTAAACCACATTATTCAGATTCAAAGTTGTTGACCACTGTTACTTCCTCTTTGATTTTTTTTTTGTATCTTTTATATTTCTGTGGAACAGGTAGCAGTCTAAGACTTTTTCAAACGAAAAGGATCTCCATCCACCCAGAAGTTTTGAGATTGTTTACAAAAGTATCACTGTCGACACTGAAACACCTAAAAACACGTATGCCACAGAACTTCACCTACACTGGACATGTACAATCCCTGTGAAAATCAGCTTCACTTGCACTTTATGCGCTTTTAAAAGTAATAGCAGACAGGACTCTTATAGCACATTCACAGCATATTAACATAAAGAAATTGATACCACGTAACATTAACGTGCTGATCATAGTAACAGTCTGCAGGACTGTAGACGGTAGTCTTGTTATTAAATAAAATTACCACAAATGTTAAACTTACAAAAAAAAAAGAGCTCTATGTTTATTCACAAGAGGACTGATTATAAGCAGTCCACATTGATTGGAGTACATCTTATACCAGGGAAAATTTTTAAAACTAACTCAATAGAGAAAATAAACAAATTCATATCCACGTGTGTCTATTATATCCATGCTTTCCTGTCTCTTTGCTGTATTTTAGTGATTTTGGCTGCATTCTACACCTGTCCACTTTGTTAAGCATATTGTTATTAATTTTGCTGTGGACATCCCCCTCCTTATTGAATGGATCAATTTTAAGTAAACATTGATAAAATGCTGTCAATTGTGTTATTTACAATCTAATTCTCACAGGGCTCTGAAGTGTTCACTACAACAGTAAGGTCGCCAGCAACAGGATATATCACAAAACTGTAGTGACCAGTAATTTATTTGCTTTTTGCTCATGTAGGCGGCTATCACACTGTACAAAACGCAATTTAGACACATGCAGGTAAGCAAAACAACAAGCGCCATGGAAAGCAACTCTTTTATGCTCGCTATGTCAGAGTATGTTTTTCTTCCATGAAGGGTTACTAACCAGGGAATGAGATGTTGTGATGAGCAGAATCCAATCAGAGAAGGGCCATGTAATAAACATGAACTGACCAGAGCGCAAGAAGGTCAGCATTATCAGAAATCAAATGGAAACACAATGCTGTCTTTTTCTGAAATCTTCAGCTATGGGAAACATTTCACAAATATTTGTTTCCATCAGCTGAAAATGCCAGTCTAGTGTGGATGAAAACAAACAGAAATGTCTGCATTTTATACAAACAATTTAGTGTAGTGGACATGGCCTAATTGGGTTGTTTTGCAATTGCATTTCACGGTCTTGAGTGATATACAGTGATGCAATTTTACCAGTTGTACTTTCCTCAGATCCTTCTTTGACCTTATCTCATCATTGTATGCGTTAATCTTTGCCGGCAGTCCTGAAATTCCACATCTCCATTAAGCTTTACATCTGCACACCGCCATGGTTGTGCTCCAAGTGGGTTATATTCTACATAATGTCTCTTTCTGGAACTTGGATTGAGTACTGAATAATACCAATAGTAATGTATACAGCACCTATATGACCCTGGCACATTTTTTTTTTTTTTTTTTTTAAGAAAACCTAATGATCCAAGAAAGTGACACAAATTAATTTCCACACCAAACTATTTATCTTCTTTTCTGCCTCACTCTTTCTAGCACAGAACAGTCACTTGGTGCAGATACTTAACTCTTCCATGCTATAAATGAATGCTTTTTTTCCTGGCATGGATGTTTCTATCTGTAAAAACTGGTATCAATCATCATAGCTCTTAATTACATTTTCTGCCATGTGTTCCTAATGTTTCTCTGGTATTAGAGGAAAGTAAAGGTGAACAAAAAAAACTGTTTTGTTTTTGGCTACCAGAAGCTTTGTGTTCTGTTCTGCAAAGAGGTTACTGATGGTTTCTGGCTGTGTTCAGCAGGATCTGTACTTCCCTGTTTTATCCTTTTTTATCTATACTGTTAATCACTTTGTGTATAGGCCACAGTCTCCTGCGGCCAAGGTCAGCTCTCAATCTCCCTTCTCTCCAGTGTGAATTCGTTTGTGTCGTTTAAGACTACTGATCACTGAGAACTGCCTCCCACAATCAATACACGAATATGGCTTCTCTCCTGTGTGTATCCTCTTGTGTGTCTGAAGAGTACCTACTTGTGTGAACTGCTTTCCACATTCAGAGCATGAGTATGGCTTCTCCCCTGTGTGAATTCTCTTGTGTGCTTGAAGAGTGCTTATTTGTGTGAACTGCTTTCCACAATCAGTACAACAATATGGCTTCTCTCCAGTATGAATACGTTTGTGCTTTTGAAGCCGGTCTACTACTGTGAATCGCTTGCCACATTCTGTACAGAAATATGGCTTCTCGCCAGTATGAATAGTCTTATGTCTTTGAAGAGAACCTAATTTTGCAAACTGTTTACCACACTCGGGGCAGCTATATGGCTTCTCTCCTGTATGAATTCGCTTGTGTATATGCAAATAACCAATTTGTGTGAACTGCTTACCACATTCTGTACAGGAATATGGTTTTTCTCCTGTATGAATTCTAACATGAGTTTGAAGGGCACACAGTTTTCTGAACCGTTTACCACATTTGTTACATGAATATGGCTTTTCTCCTGTGTGAATTCTCTTATGCGCTTGAAGAGTACTTACTTGTGTGAAGTGCTTTCCGCATTCAGTACAGCTATATGGCTTCTCTCCAGTATGAATTCGTCTGTGTGTTTGAAGCCTGTCAACTGCTGTGAATCGCTTACCACAGTCAGTGCAGGCATATGGCCTCTTGCCAGTGTGGATGCTCTTGTGTCTTTGAAGAGAGCCCAAGTTTCTTAATCGTTTGTCACAGTCAGTACAACAATATGGCTTTTCTCCAGTGTGAACTCTCATGTGTGCCTGAAGCTGACCAATTACCGTGAACCGCTTGCCACATTCATTACAGCAATATGGCTTTTCTCCAGTATGGATTCTTTTGTGTACCTGAAGATTACTTTTGTGCAGGAATCTCTTACCACAATCAGTACAACAGTGTGGCTTCACTCCAATGTGCAGATTTTGATGTTCTTCCAAATGAGATTTACATTTATAGAATTTCCCACAAGACCGACATACATATAAAGTCACCAGATTTGCATTTCTAATCCATTTATAACTTTTGATGTCATCAATCCTTGTAAGCTTCACTGCAGGAAGAGCAAAATGCTGGAAATCAACCAGTTTTGAAGTAATTGAACTTGAGGCAGATTTCACCACATCACACTGGTGCTTCTTAGTTTGAGCTTTACCCTGAAGTGACCCTTGGTTAAATGGAAATACTAGACAGCTCCTCTTCTCCTGGAAATCTGTTTCAAAACAAAGACAAAAGTAATTACACAAATAAAAACAATAATTATTGTGTGGGCATTGGCTCCTAAATTGCATTGGATCATCTCTACTCTTTCTCCCTTTTCAACTTTCAGAAAATAATCTCATATTTAATAGAAATAAATGAGGTTTATTGAAAATCAATAAAGTCCACTTTAAAACTTTAATGGTGTGTGGATACTTGAAATAGCCTCTCCCTTGGCACCAATGTCTTTCATTATTCCTCATTTATTTAAGGTATCCTGCATTTTTAATATTGTTGGCGGGTTTTTCTACATGTCTCCTACAATATTGCTCCTAAACATCAACTACATACAGATCTCCTGAAACCAAAAACAATAACCTCTTACTATGAGAAGTGATGGACATGGAGAATGCAAACACAGGCCATGATGCAAGGAGTTACGGTGACAGAAACGAAGGCACTTGTTGTGGGGTACAAAATCTGTAAACATTGGTCTATATTTTCATTATATTTTGCTCAAGACAACACTATATAAACTTGAACACAGGACACATCAAAGCATATCCCCTTCCCAATTGTATCTCAATTTTAAACAGCTGTTCAGACAAAAAGAGGAAAACATGACGATGCCTCAGGCTACCAATTACTTTATAACCTAAGAAAGGATGGGCACCTGGGACAACAAGTTGCTAAATGGGTTTACAGCCTGGGAAAGGAAGACATGCTAGTAGGTACTAAGCAACATCAAAAAGTTTTATTGTTTGGGAAAATGGACTAGTGAATTCATTCATCATACTGACAGCCAGCCAATCAGAATATCTAATAATCACATCTTGCGAAACCCCAGGGTAGAATTTTATAATAAATATGCCTCATCTGAAGAGCGACATCAGAGGAGAAGAAGAGAAGAACAGAATGACATCAGAAGAGAACAGAGCAATGTCAGAAGAGGGCGCCGGCAACGTGCAGCCGGTTCCATCTGATCGTCAACGAAGCATCTCATGAACAACAACGAGTGCTAGATTACAAGCCTCCTGCGATATTCATCCTTGTAATCTTTACTTTTTTCTAAAGACTATATATATCCAGACTTTACTATCAATCTTATTTTATGTTTTTCTTTGTTCTATTTGGTATTACTATTCATGTAATAAATACCACACTACTTTTAACTTTCTATGCTTTGTCTTCATGTCTAGAGTGATTGAAGTAATAAGGTAGATTTCTTTGAGCACCTGGTGCAGCCGAAGGTTTGCCATTACCTCTGTGCTGCAAGGTTTATTAAGGCTGCGGGTGTGAGCTCCACCCAATAGTAGGAAACAGTACGTAAAGTAAGCCACTCTTGGTTGATAAATGGCCTATAGTAAAGGATGCTGAGCCTTTCTATGTTTGAATATATTTAAAACATCATATGTTGTTTGTGCCGATAACATGTAAGTCTCTTGAAGTGCTGAGCAAGTGACAGGGTGTGTTATTCCTAAGACACTTGTGTGGTTTAAAGTGCTAGAGGTTAACCAGCTGTGTGTGTGTCATTCATTGGACACTGTTGTGGTTAGAGTCTGTGTGTATGAGTATATTTATGTATGCGTGTGATAATCTTAAGGTCCGACAGTAGATCAACTTGGTAACGAACCTGATGAGTACACTTACCCCTAGGTAAAGAGAAAGTAGAGGGAAATACCACTATAATACAGCACTCTACATCCATCTCCAATGAAACTGCTGACCTGTCTGGATCCAAGTTATAAATCTCTACTTTCGAAAAAGAGCAAAAAAGTCTATGACCAAATAATATCAACAGTGATGGCCAACATACTTCAGAAGTTAGTTCAGCTTGCAGCCACTGGGGGTCCACAGGACTGAGTTTGAGAAGCCCTTGTTCCAAAAATTTACAAGGACTTTATGGATGTTCATATCTTTATTTGATGTTATTTTGGACAATCTAAATGAATAGAATGGATACATTTGGTGGGCTGAATAGCCTGTTCACCTCACAACTTATAATGTTCTAAAAGAAACAATAAACAGTAGGGGCACTATCACTAGACATCTAGGTCAGGCAAGACCCAGGAATAAAATATACTTCAGTTAATTGGTAACACTTTAGTTTAGGTACTGCAGAAATGCATCTATTACTCATTTACTCTTGTGTAACAAGACCTTAACAAAGGCTTCTTTTGGTCTTCATAACACTTATAAAACATGAGTATATTGGTTATTTATCTCTGTGCAGTGCGGCATATTGACATGATGGTAAAATGAACTGTTAATATGAAGGATTCACAGGTCTTATACTAAATATGTAATATCAAGAGAATTGCGTCTGCGTTAAGCCACCTCAGACTACTCCAAAGTCAAGTTTTGTTAGTAGGTTACTTTAAACATTTTACTGACGCTTTGTGAGTGTTATGAAGACCCAAAGAAGTGTTTGCTAAGATCTTGTTAAATAATAGTAAATGAGTAATAGATTAATTTTTGCAGTACCTAAACTAAAGTGTTACTAATAAATTGTATTGATGTTTCACAAGCCACAAGAGAATATTACGCGGTAACCTCATAAGAGCAACAGAGAGAACAGCTAGTTTGCTACTCTCCAGTCTAATTCTACAGTGACAGGAACATAAGTGACACCGAGGAAAGCTCAGCCCATACAGTACCAGGAATTTAAGTGCTCACCAAGTGACCCAGCAGTGAAACTGAGTGAAAAAGCCCCCCCAAATCAGTGGGTTGGTGATCTTGGAGTTGGGGGTTTAGTTGACAAGAGCTCCATTAGTGGAAGTATTAAATTCTAGAGTTTGAGAAGGAGAATGACTGGTGTTGGAAGATGAGCAAGGAATTAAAGTTTGTAATGGTTGAGTGTATCAGCCACCCTATAGAGTGATTTGGGACTTTATTGGATAAGGCCCTGAAGCTTAGGTTTTGTTGCTTTATCCTTTTGTGTAGCATTCCTACATCCTCTTGATGTTGCTGTTCCTTCTGTTATTAATAAATACAGTAATATTTTTGTTTATTTTGGTTCTCCTGTGTCTTGTTTGAATTCATGGACACCACTCAAGCATACAGTAAACTGACACTGTTTCTCACTTTTTTTGTTCATCTCAAAGAAAGCTTTGTGAAATGCTAGGACACTTGAACAGTACAGTATCAGGAAACAACACTCAGAATTCAGCTATGTGTATAATGTCGTGCATACAAATTCACTGAGACTGCGTGAGACCAGAAATTTCACAACAGACTGACTCTCTCTTCACAGTAGATTGGCGCCCTGCCCGGGATTTGTTCCTGCCTTGCGCCCTGTGCTGGCTGGGATTGGCTCCAGCAGACCCCATGACCCTGTATTAGGATATAGCGGGTTGGACAATGACAAACTGTTGCAAGGTTCCCGAGACCACGTGCGGAAAGTGTATGGACGGCATTAAGTATTTTTTGCATCGCATTATTATCTTTGGTGGCCATGTTTGGTTGAAAAAACATTTGTTATACTGAGATTTACACTTCATTAAATCGAGATTCATTTAAAATGATGTTCTATGCGGGCATCGCTCCTTCATCAGCAACTGTGGCCCAGCGTAGTTGAGTGCTGGTTTCAAACAGCAAGTTCATGACCTACCAGGAAATGGTGCCCTCTCTGGAGGGTTCTGACTAAAGCCCTACATGTCGTACTGCGCAACCCCAGGAACCAAGGTGCCGGTGACATCCAAGAGACTCTTCAATGAAGTTGTCTTCCAGCAGATTGAGAAGGATGTCAAGGGGAAAACCTTCGACTCCAACCACCTGGAGAAGTATGGTCTTGAGCCAAAGCAGGACAGCAAATTATGTAAGGTAGCGACAGAGGGGAGAAATGGAAAGATCCCTCAACCTCTTGTTGCTTGCGCTAACCTTCTAGCACATCATTTTTTTTCCATTCTTCATTGAGTTGGATGTTTGGTTTTGCACAAAAACTAAAGTTTTAATTTGCAACTGCCAAAAAAAGAGCATTTTAACTTACTTTTTCCCAGATGACTTGAAGACGAAAGAAAATTCTGTTTTCTCTTGGACACTTCCTCAGTCATAGATGGTTCAGACTTCACAATTGCATGATGCTCCTGTAGAATAAAGCAGTGTGTGCTCTGAGTGGATGCCTGGTCAGTTTCTTCTTTCCCACCAGGACACATACATTCAGAGATAGACTCCACTATAATGTCCTCTTCTTTAACAAGATTTACAAATTCCTGTTTCTGCTTATTCACGCCAATAGAACACTTCTTAGAGCTGTTTTTGAAAGTAATGGCCTCCAGTTCAAAGCCTTCCTCATTAATGCAGAGACACTCCTGTTTAGGCTGGCCAGATTCCCATTCACAGTTCTCTTGTTTAATGTGCACAGATGTTTCCTTCATAGTTCAGCTTTCAATGAAGACTCTGTTTAGCAGATCCATGTCTTCTTCCTGCTTGTTGCATCATACTTCTTCACCATTATATGCCAACACAAATTTGGGCTCCTTGACAGGGATCTCTCCTCTCTGGAGTTGGTAGTTCTCTCTTCTTCTCTAAAAAAGAAAATTGAGTAATACTTTCAAGGCTACACCAAGACATCCTAAATGCATTTTCTGCCCCACCTTTCACTCCCTACTATAAAATAATCAACTAATCAGATATTTTATAGAAGCCTCACCAGAGCACATGCACAGCATTTCATTACAATATCAATAAGTCTGATATAAAGAACATCAGTTTGACACATCGCAGGCAATCACTTGGTTCATCAAGCCTTACTAATGAGTTAGCACCTAACTTGACCCAATATAACACCCATGTATACACATTGTCTATATATATATATATATATATATATATATATATATATATATATATATATATATATATATATATATATATATATATACACAAACACACACACACACACTTTACAATTCTCATACCACAATCACAAAAGTCTTTATGCATACTAACTTCTTAAAAATGTCAGTTGTGTATTTTTCAGGGAAATCTCAAAAAGTGTTTAAATTACATATTTCTGTTCAGTACACAATGACTAAAAAATTGTGAACATTTACCTAAGTATCGATATATGTTATGAGTTTGATCCCTGGGTGATAAAAGAATATGATGGGTAAAGGTCCATCCATCCTTCCATTTCGAAACCACCTTAATTTAGTCCAGGATCACTGGGGTCTGAGCCTATCCACGCAACACTGGAAGCCAAGCAGGAACCAACCTTCAACAGTCCATCACAGGGTGCCACCAAACACTAACACCCACAATCACTGACTCAGATATGTTTGAGATTCTGGCTGCTTCTAATTTCTCTATCATTTTATGGCTTACACACTTTGTTTGTTTTGTTTGACTGTTGGTTATTTCTTCTACGTTAGAAAATAACTTCTTCCTCTTTTCCCTCTTCTATGTGGAATCAATGTGCATAATCAACCTTCTCCATACAGCTCTGTCCTGTACCTCCTCCTCAGTCAAACCCTTTACCTTCAGATCTTCTTTAACTTTATCCAGCCTCATTTACTTTGGCCTCTCTCACTTTCTCTTCCCCTGTATTTTAATAAGTTTGAAAATAACTAAAATACCATTATTATCAGCTTTTAGAATGAATGGACCAAAAGCAACATTTTTTGAATAATGCCACTGGCAGAATTTAATTTATCATGCTTATACATATTTATACATATATCTCTAGATCAGTAAAGCTGAATTACTACTTGTTTATGTACTTTATGCTCAGCTTTGTTTCTTAAGCCACAGACTTGAAATTTGCCACAAAGGTACTTGTCACCATAAGCCAGGTTTTTGACGTGTCACTTTTGGTGCAGTTCTGTCAACTTGGCATTAGAGCGAATGGCAAGGAATACTATAGATCTATAAACAGAAACAGCAGGTTGTGATGTTTGGTATGTCTGCTTTTGAACCAAGAAATCTTGGTTTAATTCCCTCCCTTTACTTCTTCTTTAATAAAACATGACCTTTACCATTTTTGTGATGGCCCCAAGACACCACAGTTCAGACCACATTGTCTCTGGGGCTGCTTATTGCAATCTGGAGTTATGGCTCTGTGAAACACTCAAGACAGAAGATGTTCTTCTGCCAAACATTGCAATCATTTAATAAGATCTTTAATTTAGTTTTATGCTCCTACACTTACTTCACATATTTAGTTTTGCCATATCGATCAGCAAAGCACATGGACAATCACTGAAGGTGGCTAGTTTGAACCTGGAATCATCATATTTTTAAAAGGATACTTACGTATCTTTGCTCAAGAGAGAAACCCAAGAATGAAGTATACAATGATGCTTTGCAATTCTAATAATAGTCGTGTACTAAATACAAAAGTTTTTATGGTAATAAAGTTTGATGATATATAATTTGTAATTACCTACCACTTTCTCTTCCAGGCAACTCCAAGTAACTCAGCTAGTATTAATATATACAGTGGGGCAAAAAAGTATTTAGTCAGCCACCAATTGTGCAAGTTGTCCCACTTAAAAAGATGAGAGAGGCCTGTAATTTTCATCGTAGGTATACCTCAACTATGAGAGACAAAATAAGAAAAAAAAAATCCAGAAAAATCACATTGTCTGATTTTTGAAGAATTTATTTGCAAATTATGGTGGAAAAAAAGTATTTGGTCAATAACAAAAGTTCATCTCAATACTTTGTTATATACCCTTTGTTGGCAATGACAGAGGTCAAACGTTTTCTGTAAGTCTTCACAAGGTTTTCACACACTGTTGCTGGTATTTTGGCCCATTCCTCCATGCAGATCTCCTCTAGAGCAGTGATGTTTTGGGACTGTCGCTGGGCAACACGGACTTTCAACTCCCTCCAAAGATTTTCTATGGGGTTGAGATCTGGAGACTGGCTAGGCCACTCCAAGACCTTGAAATGCTTCTTACGAAGCCACTCCTTCGTTAACCGGGCGGTGTGTTTGGGATCATTGTCATGCTGAAAGACCCAGCCACGTTTCATCTTCAATGCCCTTGCTGATGGAAGGAGGTTTTCACTCAAAATCTGACGATACATGGCCCCATTCATTCTTTCCTTTACACGGATCAATCGTCCTGGTCTCTTTGCAGAAAAACAGCCCTAAAGCATGATGTTTCCACCCCAATGCTTTACAGTAGGTATGGTGTTCTTTGGATGCAACTCAGCATTCTTTCTCCTCCAAACACAACGTTCTATTTTGGTTTCATCTGACCATATGACATTCTCCCAATCCTCTTCTGGATCATCCAAATGCTCTCTAGCAAACTTCAGACGGGCCTGCACATGTACTGGCTTAAGTAGGGGGACACGTCTGGCACTACGTGATTTGAGTCCCTGGCGGCGTAGTGTGTTATTGATGGTAGCCTTTGTTACTTTGGTCCCAGCTCTCTGCAGGTCATTCACTAGGTCCCCCCGTGTGGTTCTGGGATTTTTGCTCACCGTACTTGTGATCATTTTGACCCCACGGGGTGAGATCTTGCGTGGAGCCCCAGATCGAGGGAGATTATCAGTGGTCTTGTATGTCTTCCATTTTCTAATAATTGCTCCCACAGTTGATTTCTTCACACCAAGCTGCTTACCTATTGCAGATTCATTCTTCCCAGCCTGGTGCAGGTCTACAATTTTGTTTCTGGTGTCCTTTGACAACTCTTTGGTCTTGGCCATAGTGGAGTTTGGAGTGTGACTGTTTGAGGTTGTGGACAGGTGTCTTTTATATTGGTAACAAGTTCAAACAGGTGCCATTAATACAGGTAACGAGTGGAGGACAGAGGAGCCTCTTACAGAAGAAGTTACAGGTCTGTGAGAGCCAGAAATCTTGCTTATTTGTGGGTGACCAAATACTTATTTTCCACCATAATTTGCAAATAAATTCTTTAAAAATCAGACAATGTGATTTTCTGGATTTTTTTTCTCATTTTGTCTCTCATAGTTGAGGTATACCTATGATGAAAATTACAGGCCTCTCTCATCTTTTTAAGTGGGAGAACTTGCACAATTGGTGGCTGACTAAATACTTTTTTGCCCCACTGTAGCTCTATATATATGTATATGAGAAAATGGTAATGGTTATTTGTATTTTGAAAAAAATAAAAAAGAACTGCCCTGTCTGTTTTTTTCAAATTGCAGATGCACACCTAAACAGTCCCTCACTGACACTCTCTCTCTTTCTCGTATATATACTGTATACACAGTGTATATATACAGTGCATCCAGAAAGTATTCACAGCGCATCACTTTTTCCACATTTTATGTTACAGCCTTATTCCAAAATGGATTAAATTCATTTTTATCCTCAGAATTTTACACACAACACCCCATAATGACAACGTGAAAAAAGTTTACTTGAGGTTTTTGCAAATTTATTAAAAATAAAAAAAAAAGAGAAATCACATGTACATAAGTATTCAGAGCCTTTGCTCAATACTTTGTCGATGCACCTTTGGCAGCAATTACAGCCTCAAGTCTTGTTGAATATGATGCCACAAGCTTGGCGCACCTATCCTTGGCCAGTTTCGCCCATTCATCTTTGCAGCACCTCTCAAGCTCCATCAGGTTGGATGGGAAGCATCGGTGCACAGCCATTTTAAGATCTCTCCAGAGATGTTCAATTGGATTCAAGTCTGGGCTCTGGCTGGGCCACTCAAGGACATTCACAGAGTTGTCCTGAAGCCACTCCTTTGATATCTTGGCTGTGTGCTTAGAGTCATTGTCCTGTTGAAAGATGAACCGTCGCCCCAGTCTGAGGTCAAGAGTGCTCTGGAGCAGGTTTTCTATGAGGGGCCAAACGGGCCAAAAATCATATATTTTTGTACGAAAACTATTGGTTTACGCATGAACATTATTGGTTTATGGATAATTACTATTGGTTTTTGTGCATACTTAATTGGTTTGCGTGCGTACAATATTGGTTTCATTCATATGAACTATATTGGTTCGTGTCCGTATATTATCGGTTTGTGCGTGAACTACATCCGTTTGTATATGCATAGCACTGGTTTGCATATGAACTATATTGATTTGCGTGTGTATATCAGTGGTTCCAGTACGTTTATTATTGGTTTGTGAGTGAATTGCATTGGTTTACGCTCGCATGTTATCGGTTTGCGTATGAACTATATTGGTTTGCGTTCTGTGCCGGTTGTGTATGCACTATATTGGTTTCATGCACATCTTATACTGGTTTCATATGGGTAACATATCGGTTTTGCGCTTGAACTCTATTGGTTGTATGTGTGTTCCATGTCGGTTTCTCGCATGAAACATACTGGTTATGCGTGCGCACCCTATCGCAACTTTGTGTATGAACTAAATCGGTTGTTCACGTGATCTTCAACGGAAATAGGCGGGGCAAGAAACATGAACTCAGGGGCCAGTAAAGTCATGGAGCGTGTAGAGAAGCTGACAGGAGACGGATCTGGGTTTACTTTAAACAGCCCAGTATTTTTTTCCGTACAATAGGTTTGAGAAAGTAATAATTACCACCAAATCCTATTTAATAGAATCTGCCATTGAGTGTGTAATGAACACAAAGCTGAAGTTAAGTACACATTTGGTAGTCTTTTTATTCGCTTCCAGCTACATGCTCGCTTGCAACCCGCAACTGTAGTTTTTCACACAGCTTTTGCAAACTAGTTACTTATTCTAAAGACAAAATATTCTACATTTACGACTGACGCCTTTATCCAGTATAACATTTAGTTACCACTGGTTACATTTCTTATGCCCAGCGATCCCGCACCGTGCCGCCTAGACAGGTGAAGTGACATACTCATGGTCACACAGTGTCACTATCAGGACTTGAACCGACAAAAGTAGAAATGTAACCAGTAGTAACTAAATGTTATACTGGATAAAGGCATCAGTCGTAAATGTAGAATATTTTGCCTTTAGAATAAGCAACTAGTTTGCAAAAGCTGTGTGGAAAAGTACAGTCGCGGGTTGCAAGCGACCATGTAGCTGGAAGCGCATAAAAAGACTACCAAATGTGTACTTAACTTCAGCTTTGTGTTCATTACACACTCAATGGCAGATTCTATTAAATAGTAATAATTACCACCAAGTCCTTTCTCAAACCTATTGTACGGAAAAAAAATACTGGGCTGTTTAAAGTAAACCCAGATCCATCTCCTGTCAGCTTCTCTACACGCTCCATGACTCTACCGGCCACTGAGTTCCTGTTTTTTTGCCCCTCCCATTTCCGCTGAAGATCACGTGAACAACCGATATAGTTTGCACGCAGAACCGATATACAGTAGTTGATACACAAAGTTGCGATAGGGTGCACACGCATAACCAGTATGTTTCATATAAGAAACCAACATGGTACACACATACAACCAATGTTGCTCAAGCGCAAAACCGATATGTTACCCACATGAAACCAGTATAACACGTGCATGAAACCAATATAGTGCATACACAAATCCATCGTTAGACCAACACAGAACGCAAACCAACATAGTTCATACGCAAACCGATAATATGCGAGCGTAAACCAATGCAGTTCACTCACAAACCAATAACAAACGTACTGGAACCACTGATATCACGCGAATCAATATAGTGTATATGCAAACCAGTGCTATGCATATACAAACGGATATAGTTCACGCACAAACCGATAATATACGGACACGAACCAATATAGTTCATATGAATGAAACCAGTATTGTTCACACGCAAACCAGTTAAGTATGCACGCAAACCGATAGTAATTATCCATAAACCAATAATGTTCACGCATAAACCAATAGTTTTCGTACAAAAATATATGAATTTTGGCCTGTTTGGCCCCTCATAGTTTTCATCCAGGATGTCTCTGTACATTGCTGCAGTCATCTTTCCCTTTATCCTGACTAGTCTACCAGTCCCTGCCGCTGAAAAACATCCCCACAGCATGATGCTGCCACCACCATGCTTCACTGTAGGGATGGTATTGGCCTGGTGATGAGCGGTGCCTGGTTTCCTCCAAAAGTGACGGCTGGCATTCACACCAAAGAGTTCAATCTTTGTCTCATCAGACCAGAGAATTTTCTTTCTCATGGTCTGAGAGTCCTTCAGGTGCCTTTTGGCAAACTCCAGGTGGGCTGCCATGTGCCTTTTACTAAGGAGTGGCTTCCGTCTGGCCACTCTACCATACAGGCCTGATTGGTGGATTGCTGCAGAGATAGTTGTCCTTCTGGAAGGTTCTCCACTCTCCACAGAGGATCTCTGGAGCTCTGACAGAGTGACCATCGGGTTCTTGGTCACCTCCCTGACTAAGGCCCTTCTCCCCCGATTGCTCAGTTTAGATGACCGGCCAGCTCTAGGAAGAGTCATGGTGGTTTTGAACCTCTTCCACTTACAGATGATGGAGGCCACTGTGCTCATTGGGACCTTCAAAGCAGCAGAAATTTTTCTGTAACCTTCCCCAGATTTGTGCCTCGAGACAATCCTGTCTCGGAGGTCTACAGACAATTCTTTTGATTTCATGCTTGGTTTGTGCTCTGACATGAACTGTCAACTGTGGGACCTTATATAGACAGATGTGTGCCTTTCCAAATCATGTCCAGTCAACTCAAATTACCACAGGTGGACTCCAATTAAGCTGCAGAAACATCTCAAGGATGATCAGGGGAAACAGGATGCACCTGAGCTCAATTTTGAGCTTCATGGCAAAGGCTGTGAATACTTATGTACATGTGCTTTCTCAATTTTTTTATTTTTAATAAATTTGCAAAAATCTCAAGTAAACTTTTTTCATGTTGTCATTATGAATTCTACACACAGAATTGTGTGTAGAATTCTGAGAAAAAAAAATGAATTAAATCCATTTTGGAATAAGGCTGTAACATAACAAAATATGGAAAAAGTGATGTGCTGTGAATACTTTCTGGATGCACTGTATATATATATACTTGACAATAACGGCGAATACACTTGACTTGATCTTACTCTGTTGACCCTTGACCTTCACTGACCATATATGTGTACAATGATTTAAGATATGAAGAAGTAGGGGAAGTAACGGCGAAAGTGGTGGGGATGAGAACGGCGCCTGTACAGCCGCCCTGCTGCCCGCTGCCAAGAATTGATTCTACAATAACATAAAAACAGTAATAATTCCAAAACTCTTCACTTTTAATATAAAGCTGTAGTGTAGAGTTTCAGCGTAGTATATGTGTACCAAATTTCAGGCTACAGGTTGACCTTTGACCTTGGAGGTCAATCATCACCCTGAAAGCACAGTAGAGGTCACATAGTATACAATTAGGTCCATAAATATTTGGACAGAGACAACTTTTTTTCTAATTTTGGTTCTGTACATTACCACAATGAATTTTAAATGAAACAACTCAGATGCAGTTGAAGTGCAGACTTTCATCTTTAATTCAGTGGGGTGAACAAAACGATTGCATAAAAATGTGAGGCAACTAAAGCATTTTTTTAACATAATCCCTTCATTTCAGGGGCTCAAAAGTAATTGGACAAATTAAATAACTGGAAATAAAATGTTCATTTCTAATACTTGGTTGAAAACCCTTTGCTGGCAATGACAGCCTGAAGTCTTAAACTCATGGACATCACCAGATGCTGGGTTTCCTCCTTTTTAATGCTCTGCTCTGCCAGCTTCTCCATCTTAAAATGCTTTCTCTACATTTGTTCCATATTCTGAGTTAATGAAGCACAATTGGGTTATTAGTATATATTGCCGATACCTTACATTTGTTGGGGTACAAAGCAGGGAATATAAAGACGTACTGCAGGATTTTACTTCTATTGCGGACCATGCCTGTGTATGTTCATCTATTTGTGTCCAGGTTTTTATAGCTTGTATGTTTGCTGCTCAGTAATAAAACTGAAAGTTAGGTAGAGTCATGCCACCTTCTGCCTTAGGTCTTTGTAGGGTCGCTCTTTTGATACATGGATGTTTTGAGTTCCAAATAAATGAGGTTATTGTTGAATCTAATTGCTTAAAGAATGATTTATTGATCTATATTGAAATGTTTTGAAATAAAAAGAAGCTTAGGAAGAATATTCATCTTAACAATGTTAATTCTTCCAGCTAGAGTGAGATGAAGGGTTGACCATCTATGCAAGTCTTGCTTAACTTTTTCCATACAGACGGCGAAATTTTGTTGATAAAGAGCTTTGTGTTTACTTGTGATGTTTACCCCTAAGTATTTAAACTGATCTGCAATAATAAAAGGGAAGGTGTCCGATCTAATAATGTGTGCTTGAGAATTCACTGGAAAGAGTACACTTTTATTCAAATTAATTCTGAGACCAGAGATCCTTTGAAATTCTGTAAGTGCTGTTAAGACTGCAGGCACAGAATTTTGTGGGCCTGATATATACAGTACCATATCATGTGCATATAGAGAAATTTTCTGTTCCAGTCCTTCTCTGATAATTCCATTTATCTGATCTGCATTTCAACTGTGAACCGCCAGTGGTTCAATGGCGATTGCAAATAGCAGTGGTGACAAGGGGCATCCTTGTCTGGTACCACGTTCTAATTTAAAGTAGTCTGAACAAATATTGTTAATACAAACTGAAGTTTCTGGATTGGTATACAGTAGTTTGATCCATGCACAAATGTTCGGGCCAAACCCAAATTTCTCTAATGTAGTGAAAAGGTATTTCCATTCAATCATGTCAAATGCTTTTTCTGCATCCAATTATAATATTATTTCTGGGGTGTTTGACTTTGCTGGTGAGTATATTACATTAAACAGGCATCGAAGATTAGAGGATAAGTGTTGACCCTTGATAAATCCAGTTTGATCTTGTGATATTACAGAAGGTAGCACTTTCTCCATCCTTCTAGCTATGATTTTTGAGAGTATCTTAACATCATTATTCAGAAGTAAAACTGGTCTGTATGATGCACATTGTAATAAGTCCTTATTTTGTTTAGGGAAGACGGTGATTAATGCTTGCCGAAAAGTTTGAGGTAGAATTTGATTGTCTCTAGCTTCTGTAAATGTTGCTAATAGGAGGGGAGCTAGCCGAGTGGAGAATTTCTTATAAAATTCTGCAGGGTAGCCATCAGGGACTGCTACTTTCCCGCCTTGTGACTTTATAGCATCTAGTAATTCTGATAGCGCCAGAGGTTTATCCAGTTCCTCCGCATTAAAAGTATTTATTTGTGGTAACTGTAATGTATCCAGAAATGCATTAGATTGTGTATTGTCTTCTTTGAACTCAGTAGAATAAGGATTTATAGTAGTCTCTAAATGTGTACATTATATTTTTATGGTCAATGATTTCGTCTCTGTTCGTATTGGTGATTAATTATTTTTAATGTAATGAGACTCTTTAGCCTGGCTGCCTCATTGAAACAAGAGTACTTGGATAATCCTAGAAGCAGTCTTACTACTTTTTAACCTCCACAGACGTTCCAGTCATAGTTATCCAGTGCTGCCAACTAATGAAACCCATGGCAGAAAAATATGATTTGCATACTGGTGTCACAGTGTAATTTTCATGCCTTCCCATTTTTCCACTTTAGGTCCAACTGAGTAATTACAAATATTTATCAACCAAACATGATTTAAAACATTTTACACTCATCCTAACTCAGTTATCCAATTAGGACTCACGTTGTAACTGTGGCACAAGGCAAACAAACAACCTTGGACAAGACGCCTTCAATCACACACACACACACACGGTCTTACTGGGCCAATGCAAAGTCGATGATTGTATGCTTTGGAAATTTCTGGACATTAAAATTAAAAAGGTGGTGATGCTATTTGTCAAAGCAAACACTTCCATAATGCGTCCCCGTTATGTACAAAAACCTCATCCATCTAATTTTTCAATTTTAGCATTATCCAGTACCCCGGCAAAGAGACGCAAGGCATGCATCGATACTGATCTGAACGGCAGTCCGCCACAAGGCACACCTAGTCAAAGGGGGCAGGTTAAAGTCGCCAATCAGCTTCATACGTAGAATACACCTAAGGACATGTCTGCACGTCGTTTCATTTGGTAAGGCAGTTTCTTTCGTAAAAAATGTAGTGAAGGCAGCTAAATTTGATAGGCTACGCAATCTGCCCCATGAAAACAAAAGCAGTGTAATGATATGAGGCAATAAACAACGTCTGGAAAACTAGACTGGTCGGCCATTTTCTAGCGGTTCGTCGGGACCCCGAGATATGAAGATTAAAAATAGTGGGTATGGCCATCCTAATATAGCGTCTTTTTGAACACCAAGTCAATAAAAGTATGTAGCCGTAAAATTATTAAACAAATGCAATATCTAAAGCGTAATACTGACAATCGTAGCATTCATGTACCACTGAAATCTAAATGTATAACATTTTTATGCGAAGTATAAAAACAAAGATGATTGTGCTAATCTTAATACATTTACAATGTATTGTGAATATACAATAGTATCTCATTAAGCACGAAAAAATAGTAACTAGTCGTTAACTCGTAACGTTACATAAAGATTCAAACTTGAAACGTTAATTCTAATAAAATGTCAAATACTGAATAGTACAAAGCATTAGGTTAAACAGCAGATTGCGATTCACTTTAAAACTTCGAGACAGATGAAACATGCTGGCCCGCAGAGTTTCAACAACACATTCAGATAATTTAGTAATAAAAGTTCGCACTTACAGGCAGCGGTTCAAAAGCTATGCCTTCGTGGTCTCTTTAAAATGACACGTGCGGTATCCGAGGCAGCGCTTGATCGTAATGACAGAATACAGAAGACTTCCGGTACCTGAAGCTGATGCGCCGTGTCAAAATAAGAGTCGATTTGGAACTTAAATGCCATTAGTCAAAGATTTATTTTTTTTACCATCTAAATATTTTCAAAAAAAAAAAAGTATTGTAATACCACCATTGCACATTTTAAGAAGTAGAAAGAGAAAAGGCTGTGAACGATTTCTGAGTAAAGCAATTATAATCCACCAAACTAATCGAAATTTAATTCACCCAACTATAGTACTAGGGTGCTGTACCGTGTTAGTCATTATGAATGTAGAGAAAAGCCAAGCAAAATGACACCTTTTATTGGCTAACTAGAAAGATTACAATATGCAAGCTTTCGAGGCAACTCAGGCCCCTTCTTCAGGCAAATCTGAAGAAGGGGCCTGAGTTGCCTCGAAAGCTTGCATATTGTAATCTTTCTAGTTAGCCAATAAAAGGTGTCATTTTGCTTGGCTTTTCTCTACATTCACCCAACTATATATCGATCCCGCATAATCAAATTCAGAGCTAGTCTAACGCAATTAAATACGTTTTTTATAGAATACCCCCATGGACTCTCTTTTTCTGGGAACCCCTGTCAATTCATTTAACCCAATGCAATCGTTTAGGGATCCTACCCGGGACGGGACCTCAGTGTAAAATTAGGACTGACACGCATAGGCACCCGCTCATCCTCCAAGACCACATGGTTAGAAGAGAACCGACCATACTGCTGAACCCTTTTGCATATCTCTGAGGCACTTCATGGAGCGAAACATTTGACTACATTCTATTAATTATAAATTCAGTATGAGCATGCCTTTGGAGCAGGGGTCCTCAATCACAGCCCTGGAGGGCCGCAGTGGCTGCAGGTTTATGCTTTGACCCAATCTCTTTTGTCATTTGCATGTTATTGCTAATTAGGAGCAATTCAAAACCAATAATATGGCTGTTTAAGACTAAAATAAGCAATAAGGGTTCAAAATCTTAACGGGCGAGACAACTAAAGCTCAAGTAACACTTCTGTTTCACTTTAGTTGTCTCGCCCATTAAGATTTTGAACCCGTATTGCTTATTTCAGTCTTAAACAGCCATATTCTTGGTTTTGAATTGCTCCTAATTAGCAATAACATGCAAATGACAAAAGAGACCAGCATTTCTCCATTTAGCTTGTTACAATTTACACCTGTGTGTAATCATGCACTATTGGGTTAAAATAAATACTTGGAAGGAAATTGAAGAGGAAAAAGTAAAGGACTGAGAATTACTCATCCATTTTAGCCTTCAGATCATTTGGATGATATCCTTAGAAAGGGAAAGAAAATCCAGGATATAAGAATTACCTGACATAGCAGAGTTAAAGCACTAACAAGCCATGAAATTAAATTATTGGCAAGAATTGCTTTCTAATTAAGCAATCAGGTTAGAACAAAAACCTGCAGCCACTGTGGCCCTCCAGGACTGTGACTGAGGACCCCTGCTTTAGAGGATTGACTATGACTAGCCGCGCAAACAAATCCCATTTTCAAAAGCCCCAATATGCCCCAATTTCAACAGGGAAGGACGCATTATGACACGTTATGTTTTTGACAAAAAATGTATATAAACACCCATTAGGTGTCCTGATTCATTATGTAACCTTGTCAGCCAAATATGCAAAAATAATAATTTGGGGAAATGAGGAATTTCTGTAGTGCTGAGAAACAAACATTTCCAGTGTCATCGTTAAAATCTGGATTTCAAAGTGCAAGTTAGAGCACTAGAGGGTATTAAGATGTTATCAAACAGATAAAAGCAAATAGCCTTGAATGTCACATGAGGAGACCATGCAGCAGACAATTTATGGTTATGTGACAAATTGTGTTCTTATTTTTATCATCTTTTCTTTGCAACCTGGTTATAAATAATTTTGCTGTTTTCCATACTACTTGGGACCTGTTGGCTAGTATCCTTGGTTGGGCTCACAATTAATTGTGGCATCTTATCAGAGGTCACATAGTTGTGACAGCCTAGAGCCCAACAAGATCCCCTTAAGTCCCATGGGAAATATTATAGAAGATGGTGGGCATAACAACAGAGCATGCAAGATGGACAAAAAAAAAACACAAAGTCTAATGCATTTGCTTTTATTATTCTTTATATAGAAGGGACTGCAAAGCAAAAGAAAATGATTCATTGGGTGCTGGCACCTAACCTAACCACACTCTTAAAAATAATGTTTTAATGGCACTTTATTGTTCTGTTCTGTATTGTATGGTTCCTTGTTGAACATTTGTTTGACAAATGACCATTTCATTCTGAAAAGGGTTCCTTACATATAAAGTTAACTCTTTGTGCTTTGAAAAAAATAACTCTTTAATGTATGGTAGGCTACCTAGCAGGACACTAACATTAAAAGACAGGACTTAGCCTGTGGTATTGTATGCAGCAAGAGTCCTTTTAAAATCAGGAACCTATTGGTAGTTCACAAATCTGCTACCATTTATTCATGGTTATTTAGTGAATGGAGTCTGTTACAGATCTAAATAACTATAGGTTCTTTCTGGAACCTTTACAAGAAGGGGTCTTTTGGGAACCCATATGGCACTGCCCTGAAGAACCCCTCTCATCTTTATTTATATGAGTGCAGCACCAAACACTTAATGGCAAAGTAGATACTGCAAGTGTTTTTAATTGTAAAAATCATATTGGCAGACCAGCTGTATCAAAAACCCAAAAAAGGAGCTGATGGGAGAATGAGCCAAGAAGTAATACTAGCGAGCAAGAATGCAGAGTCTCCAATTACTTACTGCATTTCTGTTCTGAATTCTCCCATTTTTATACTTTATTTGCTGAATCTGATTATTACAGTTTTCGGATAGCCAGAGCCTGTGGTGACACATGGCAGGAGCAAACCTTTATCAGGTAACCAATTAATCTCAGAGCACCCTCGCACTGTCTCACCAATAGGGTCAATTCAGAGTAAGTAGACGTAACACCCGCTTTGTACCACACACAGCCTCAAAAGGGCAGTACATGAGCTAGGGTTCAAACTCGCAGTCCCATGGCGTTGTGAAGCCAAGTGAAATACGTGCATATACTGTAAGTATATTATATGAAAACGACCACCCAGCCCTTCCTCTTTTTAATATTGTGAAACCCAAGTATAACAATATAAATTAGGTTTCCTTAGTCCGCTTTGCTGTCTTTACAAGTTTGGGCAAAAACAAATGCCTGCCTTACTGTCAGATAGCAGACCTGCGGCTCTTGAGTAAATAACTGCCTGATCGTGACTGCAGCTTTTTGAGGGCGAAGCCACGAAACCTACATAATGACACTAGAAGTTAATAAAACCATAGACTGAAAGGTAGTTGGCGGAGATGGTGGGATTAATCGGCAAATCGCGGCCTTATTACGTATGGCTGTTGTCGGATCGTTTTCTCAGCCGTGTTATCCAGCGAATCCACACTTTGAATTGAAGCTTCACTTCTGAAGTAAGCGCATCTCGTTTTTCGTTATTGCTCACATAGGAAAGGACAGTGAAGTGAAAGTAGCAAGTCGCCCGAAAAAAAAAATAATGGTAATAGTATGACCCCGACGTGATTTGAACACGCAGCCTTCTGATCTGGAGTCAGACGCGCTACCGTTGCGCCACGAGGTCAGTTACTCATCTTTTAAACGTGCGGCCAGTTCAAAGGTAGGAAGAGTGTCTAAACCCTATTTCTGTCCAGTGTTTTCTCAGATTATAGAGAATGTTTTCTTATTTGTCGTAAACTCGAAGGCCTGGTCACTTGTCGAAACAATTCTAAAACGTTTCCCCGTTATTCTCGGTCGCGGTAGTCTCCTCGTCGGTCTGGATTAAATTTCTAAGAAGTGACACGGAGACACTCTACGGCCTAAAATGATTTTAACAGATGCGGATTATCCACAGGTAGACAAATAAAATGAGGCATTGATTCACGTCATTGGTATAATAAACTCACTGCTTACGTTATTTATCCTAAAGAGAGCCGGAATAGGAATTCCCAGCCGTCAACCTACTGCGAAATACCTAAAGATGTAATGCTACTGGCTGCCACTAGTCCAGTTTGGCGCTGTTTTTACTCTTTTAATTGTTACAAAGAATAAAAAAACACATTCACATATCTTCTATAAAATATAGATATAAAATACTCCATGTTTTCCGTCTGCCATGCAAAAAGTCACTAACCACTGTGTCTGGAACCTAGACCTTGGGATTAATTGAGAGTTTAAAACTTGATACGCCTGTAACAACGCTTTCTCTTCTGAAATGGATGGAATCCTTTTTGGGAACAAAAAAAAACTGGGGGTATTTTTCGTACGTGGATTACTCGTTTAGCCAGATGTAATTGTTGACGATTTGGCATGATCCTGGATCTGTCGGTTTTTCGAAACTCTTGCTGGAAGTGTTGTCATAGCAGCACATCCAAATTCTCAAACCTGCTCGGAGCAGGTTTGTTCGATGTAAACAAGGATAAGGTCACACACTTAATCAGTGTCCGTGCGTGGAATTCATTCAGTCATGACTTTGCCGTTCATGAATGAGCGACCAATTGATATCGGTATGCAAATTATAAGAAGGAATTTCATATAGAGAGGGTTTTGCGCGATCGGTAAGATCCTTTATTGCTCCCAGAGGAAATTCTTTTTGAAAGATACCGCTTTAGCTGAGGGGGAATATTGTACCTCAAAAATGTATTAGCCCCTTATATTCGAAGTCAAACTCGGCGAAGTCGGGCTCTCACAACCACACAGACAGTAGATAGATAGATAGATAGATACTTTATTAATCCCAATATGCATTGCTTTGAGGTTTTTTGTATATACTGTAGGCAATGCGGAAAATCTATCGAAAAGTGCAGTTTGCCAGACAATTCATAAAGTCTGTCTGGCTCTGAAATATTTCCTTCGGGTTTTCGTTGTGTTTCCTGGACACCTGCGTGTGCAGACAATAAAAGAGGCGTTTCATGCCATTGCAGGTAGGTAATACACCGGCAAAAACACCCACAGTTCCATAAAGAATCTCACAATCGGCCTAACATTCTCATTACCCAGGGTTTCCAAATGTGATTGGGGCACGTGGGACTGATCAGAGTGGAGTTTGATTTGGAAAATGAACCTATTCTCCTTATGAATAATCAGGCAGTGGCTTCATCAAATATTTGACCTTTGTCAATATCTCGTTGGTCAGACACAGGTTCTAGGGATATGACATTCCCTGCAATTGATCCAACAAAAAAAGAGGACTATATGGAGCATACATATGGCACACATTGAGGACAAATATATGTAATGACCATCCTTTACCTGAAATGAAGTGACCACTGCATCCTGCCACTGGTTCTGAGGAGGAGCTTTGCCCTAGAATGCCCTCAGAAACAGGGCGATGGGCATTTTGCTGGAGAGCCAACTCTTCTGCAGGGGTTAGGACTGGACCGCTGGACCTCCACCAGTTTTTTGCTTGTCTGCCTTCTTATTAGCTTTAGAATTCATGTTTTTTATATTATATATGATTCTTTATGTCAACAGTTCTTTCAATAGTTATATACCAACTAGCCAACCTGCGGCGTAGCATACGCCACATAATTATGTATTGATGGGTGAACACTTCCTGAAAGACACAGTTGTCCAAATGGGGTGGGTTTGAGGATACCACTGTGAGTGATTGAAAAGATGGACCTCTGGAGAGAGCAACATACAATTGTCCGTGACTGAAAGCGGGATCGTCTGTGACGATGGAGGCCACGCTGGTGAAAGTTACTTCGTTGGTAGGGATAAGTTTCAGCGCTTGTTCATTAAGGTGTAGCGAGTCTTCGTTGTTGACGCTTAATATAGCTTGCGTACTGAAGTGTTCCAGAGTCACAGTTGAGAACCACTTTTTCAATGTCTTTTAAGCACAGGGAAAAAAATGAACATGTGAAACATCCGTAATGTAATAAGCCAACAAAAAAAGTAATATTGCAATAATGTACGCTACGACCAGATTGCTGTAAACAGCACCTTGTAGCGCAGTGGTAGTGTTGCTGCTTTGCAGTAAGGAGATTGTGGAAGATTTTTGGGTTCGCTTCCTGGTTCCTCCCTGTGTGGATAGTGCTTTGAATACTGAAAACACCAGTATATCAATGTAATGAAGTATTATTATTCTTACGCGTCAAGCGCTCTCTCTCTCGCACGCGAGCCTGCATGTGTGTGTGTCTCTCACTCGCTGCACGTGTTCCTGCAGGCATACGCCACATAATTATTTATAGGCTCACCCGCCTTTTAAGGCGACCGACTTTTAAGTCAACAACTTCTTAAGGCAATTTAATATGTAGATTAATTTGATATTTTATACAGTGAAAAATAAAATTCATGTACCACAACTCATTAATTTGGTTACATTGAATCTGAGCCACATTACTTTAATACTCGTAGTTTCTGTTATTTTTGCGATGAAATTTAAACTTTTGTTCTATATAATTTTGAAAACTTCCTTGAATACTATATTCTGTGTGAAAACTCTATTAGTGCCTTTTATCAGTTTTCCCTGTTGTGGAGTGTCCACTACATGGACAACTATGTCCTCAGAGCGCTTTGCTCTTGAAAATGTCGTGTCGCAAAAGTCAATGAATGACTGTTAATAAAGTGACCAAGTTAGAAGAAGTAAGGCAGGACAAAATTTCTTTGTATACAAATCTAAAAACTTGCCTACCTAATCTCCAAGAATGCGCACAAAAGCAAGGGAACGATGGGAGCACCAGAACTCTGCTCACATCGCGTCGCTTCATACCGCAAGCCGCAAGTAGTAAGTCTGTGATAAGCGGAATACCGCTACGCTTTGCACTCATGGGACGGAAGGACAATCCCGACCGCTTTTATATAGTGTCTTGATATTTACCAGTTTGAAGTATTTTCTTGTACTTCACTTTAACCTGTTCCCATGTTCTCCTTGTGCTCACGTTTGATCTGGAATTATGACATATTAAATAATAATTAATCTGACATATAGGAAATGAAACGCTGTATTCAGTAAGTACAATGCACAGTACTTAGCGTTTAATTCGTCAGCCACTTTTTGCCAGCCGTTTTTTCTGGTCTGGGCTGCTTTTGCAATGTTACCCCTTGTGCATATTAAATCTTGACATTCTTTATGTCCTTTGAATAAAAGGTCTTGCGCCGCGTGTGTGAAAAAAAATGCGGCCGTTCTTTCGTCATTTTGTTACAGCCTATCAAAGACTTGCTGATCATGTTTTCTAGACTCAATATATATGGGCTTTTCACTCAGGGTGGTCGCACGCATTCATCTCGGATGATTAGATCCAGCTAGACTAATCTAATACATGGCTGCGTTTGAAAAACCGATTTATCCCGGATGAGTTTCACCGGCATTAACTCATCCAAGATGAGGCATCTGATCTCGGATGATTTAAGCGACGTACGGAAAATACCCCCCAGGATGGAGACAGATTTCTGTTGTTAATACAAGCTGTATTCTCTGCAGCTGGTAGCACATTGGGGGTATTTTCCGTATTTTCCCATATATATTGAGTCTAGAAAACATGATCAGCAAGTGTTGCCTACCTGCAATGGCATGAAACGCCTCTTTTGTCTGTACACACAGGTGTCCAGGAAACACTATGAAAACCTGAAGGAAATATTTCAGAGCCAAACAGACTTAACGAATTGCCTGGCAAACTGCACTTTTAGATAGATTTTCCGCATCGCCTACAGTATATAAAAAAAGTGGCAATTGCAAAAAACCTCAAAGCAATGCTGTCTGTGTGGTTGTGAGAGCCTGACTTCACCAAGTTTGACTTCGAATATAAGGTCCTAATAAATTTTTGAGGTACAATATTCCCCCTCAGCTAAAGCGGTATCTTTCGAAAAGAATTTCCTCCGGGAGCAATAAAGGATTTTGCCGATCGCGAAAACCCTCTCTAAATGAAATTCTCTTCTTATAATTTGCGTACCGATATCAATTGGTCGCTCATTTATGAACAGCGAAGTCATGACTGAATTAATTCCACGCACGGACACTGATTAAGTGTGTGACCTTATCCTTGTTTACATCGAACAAACCTGCTCCGAGCAGGTTTGAGAATTTGGATGTGCTGCTATGACAACACTTCCAGCAAGAGTTTCGAAAAACTGACAGATCCAGGATCCGGCCAAATCGTCAACAATTACATCCGGCTAAACGAGTAATCCATGTACGTCGCTTAAATCATTCGAGATCAGGTGCCTCATCTTGGATAAGTTAATGCCAGTGACACTCATCCGGGATAGGTCGGTTTTTCAAACGCAGCCGTGTATTAGATTAGTCGAGCTGGATCTAATCATATGAGATGAATGCGCATGCCTGCGCTGAGTGAAAAACCCATATATATTGAGTCTAGAAAACATGATCAGCAAGTCTTTGATAGGCTGTAACAAAATGAGGAAAGAACGGCCGCATTTTTTTTCACACACGCGGCGCAAGACCTTTTATTCAAAGGACATAAAGAATGTCAAGATTTAATATACACAAGGGGTAACACTGCAAAAGCAGCCCAGACCAGAAAAGACGGCTGGCAAAAAGTGGCCGACGAATTAAACACTAAGTACTGTGCATTGTACTTACTGAATGCAGCATTTCATTTCCTATATGTCAGATTAATTATTATTTAATATGTCATAATTCCAGATCAAACGTGAGCACAAGGAGAACATGGGAACAGGTTAAAGTGAAGTACAAGAATATACTTCAAACTGGTAAATATTGGTATATAACTATTTAAAGAATTGTTGACATAAAGAATCATATATAATATAAAAAACATTAATTTTAAAGCTAATAAGAAGGCAGACAAGCAAAAAACAGGTGGAGGTCCACGCGGTCCAGACCTAACCCCTGCAGAAGAGTTGGCTCTCCAGCAACATGCCCATCGCCCTGTTTCTGAGGACATTCCAGGGGGAAGCTCCTTCTCAGAACCAGTGGCAGGATGCAGTGGTCACTTCATTTCAGGTAAAGGATGGTCATTGCATACATTTGTCCTCCATGTGTGCCATAGGTATGTTCCATATAGCCCTCTTTTTTGTTGGGCCAGTTGCAGGGAATGCCATATCCCTAGAACCTGTGTCTGACCAACGAGATATTGACGAAGGTCAAATATTTGATGAAGACACTTTGTCTGATTATTCATCAGGAGGAGAGGTACATTTTCCAAATAATGTTTGATCAAACTCCACTCTGATCAGTCCCATGTGCCCCAATCACATTTGGAAATCCTGGGTAATGAGAATGTTAGGCTGATTGACATTTTTCATGGAACTGTGGGTGTTTTAGCCTGTGTATTACCTACCTGCAATGGCATGAAATGCCTCTTTTATTGTCTGGACACGCAGGTGTCCAGGAAACACTATGAAAACCCGAAGGAAATGTTTCAGAGCCAAACAGACTTTACGAATTGCCTGGCAAACTGCACTTTTAGTTAGATTTTCCGCATCGCCTACAATATATAAAAAAGTGCCGCTTGTAAAAAACCTCAAAGCAATGCCTACTGTCTGTGTGGTTGTGAGAGCCCGACTTCGCCGAGTTTGACTTCGAATATAAGGTGCTAATAAATCTTTGAGGTACAATATTCCCCCTCGGCTAAAGCGGTATCTTTTGTACAGAATTTCTTCCGGGAGCAATAAAGGATCTTGCCGATCGCGCAAAACCCTCTCTATATGAAATTCTCTTTGTATAATTTGCACACCAATATCAATTGGTCGCTCATTCATGAACAGCGAAGCCATGACTGGATGACTTCCACGCACCGTCACTGATCACGTGTGTAAACTAATCCTTGTTTACATCGAACAAACCTGCTCTGAGCAGGTTTGCGGATTAGGATGTGTTGCTATGACAACACTTCCAGCAAGAGTTTAGAAAAACCGACAAATCCAGGATCAGGCCAAATCATCAACAATTACATCCGGCTAAACGAGTGATCAACGTACGAAAAATACCCCCCTGGTCAGGCCAAAAACAAAACAATAACAATCATACTTCCTCTCACATATCCTTCTAGATCTTGAATGCCTAACTTTATAAACACTACTTTCTAACACATTACAACGTAACAGAGAAATTAACATTGCAGATCTAAATGTAGGTATATTCCTATTCTCATTCTACTTTAATGAACATTTACTTCTCTAGTTTAATACTTGTGACAACATAACTTTACACGCCTAACACAACCAAATGAGCAGGATCCAGTCAGATAAGGGCCGAATAATAATTATGTAATACGCAAGCGTAATTAGAGACTGTGTTTTTAAAGCTCTCCGTTTTTACATACCTATGCACACTGCAAAGCAGAGCCGGTGTTTTCAGAAGTATACAGCTCTGGAGAACGAAAGTGTCAGTTTTCAGGGGTTTAAAACACAGCGATGGTGTGGACAAAAGGCAAAAACAAAGACAAAGGTCTGCTTTTTTAAATGAAAATATAGTGTGGACATAACATAATGTTTGATATTATTATATGGTGTAAGGGCAGTTTCATTTACCTGATCTACATAGCGGACCTACAAGAGATTTCTTAAGTGCAGATGATTATTTAATATGTGGAAATATTTGAGAATGTATGATTGCTGGATTCAGTTAAAAGCTTTCTGAAAATCCAGCCATGCTATGTACTACTGCAACCTTTCATGCAGCACTCCAGAGCGATCTTATTTGTTAACAATGAACTTCTTCTATTGCCTTCCCACCACATTAACTTTATATCTGCTGCTTCCTATTCCTGTGGTTTATTTATTGTAATAACTTCCAAGTTCAATCCTGAAGGGTCGCCATGGCTGTAGCTTTTTGTTAGCCAATCAGTGAGTCATTTTATGTCTATCTGATCTCATTTAATTTACTGAACTTTTATTGTCCTTCTTATTTTGCATTCAGAAACGCTCAGTAGTATGTGATTTACCTTTATTAGAAAAGTAGAAATATTTATATTTGCAATATTTGCAATTCTCTTTTGTCAATTCTTATTAATTTTTTTGTAATTTCTTATTATAAATAATTTCTTAAGTCTTCTTTTCTGCTGTCTTAATTTATCCTAATAATACAGCAATCTTTATAATACAATTCACAACAAGCAGCACAACCAAGTCAGGCACACTGATGTGCTTCTTACTAAATAAATGAATTCAGTAATCCAACCGCACTCAAAATCATGACGATGAAGAAAACCATTAAAATGAAGAAAGCAAAGCATGTAATACAGAGAAATGCTAGGCACATTCCAATTAAATGTGACACAATCAGATTTGTAATTTCTGCATTGATTAAATAAAAATAATTGAAGTAAAATACTAACTTACATAATTAAGGAGTGGACTCAATTAAAAGTAGGAGTTGTTTGGCATGAAAACCAAAGCCATAGTAACTGTGGGATATCACTTTAAGGGGAGCCTGTGGGTCCTTGCTAAAACGTACCGTGGTGTGACGTAAGGGGAACTGACTTTAAAAAGGCAAGGAGGCGCCTATTTTAAAAAGAAGAAATAAAAAAAAAAATGGAGAGGAGAGAAGAAAAGTCTGTTTAAACAAGGAGCTGGGAAGGCGAATGGGACAAAGAAGCAAGCAGTAAAGCAAGTAAGACTCCGGAATAAGAACGGTGGGTGCACTGAGAAGGAGTGCCCGCTAACCTAACCTTCGGAGCTGAAGGCTTTACTTGGCGGTTATGGTGCGGGCGTCGGCCATGGACGGACGCTAACGCCGAGACTCCCGGGTGAGACGGACTTTATCCTTCATCAAAGGAACTGTCATCAGGCCTTTGAGATCGCTTCTTGTTACCTATAAGTTTAATAAACGTGTCATCTGCACTCCTGAGGATTGGTCGCTGGATTCACTGCAGTCTTCCCAGGCAGTGTGAAGATAGACTTTTAAAACAAAGTTAATATCAAAAGGGAATGGGGGACGTGTGGGGATTGTGTGTGTGTGCATCTAATTGATATTTGTATATAAATGTAATATAGGTTTAAAGTACATGTGAATATAGGTGTGTTGTTTATAAATAGGATATTTTTTTTCATTTCTTTCTTGCTTTCTTGGCTGTTGCGCCGTATTCTGGGGAATATATTAGAGTGTAAAAGGGTGGGGATAGGGTTACCACTTTTAATACAAAAAAATAAGGGAGGCATACTGCAGCGGGGGCCACATCCCGTATTACCCAATCAAAAGTAGGAAAGGAGGCATCTTCATAAAATGCGTGTGGGATGATTTGCATGAGACGCTGCTTTAAAAAAAAATGATAAAAAAAATACGGGACAAAATCCGTCCCGTATTGATTCAAAACGGAACGCGCAATTTCATTCTCAAATACGGGACGATTCCGTATTTTAAAGGACGGGTGGCAACCCTAGGTGGGGTGCATATTATTTAGGGTTTGTATAGTTATAGAGTTTATAAGGATTGTTTAAAGGGTGTTTTTATTGTTGTTTGATTTATAATATATATATTTTGATTGGTTAAAGAATTGTTGGGGTGATTATTGCATTGGAAGAAATTCACAAAAGACAATTCCATCTGAGGACATCAAATTAGGGTTAAGGTTCTGTCGGTTTCCGTTCCTAGTAGAATTATTTTTCCTAAGAGTAGGAGATTTTTGTGGGTGCAGGGCTCCTCATCTAACATAAGGGGAACTCGCTACACCAGGACTGAACTTGGAATACACTGATTGACTGTATTGCTGTGGCATTTTTGATGTTTTCTATGCCACAGCTACTAGCAACAAATACACTTCAATGTAATCTAAGGTATAACGACAATACATTGAATTAGAAAGAAATATTAGGCAGAATTTCAATGGTAAGTTTATAGTTAATTTATGACCTTTCTTGAACAATGTTAGCATTACAGTTGTTCTCAAAAAGCATTATTAATTACATGGTATCATGCATGTGACATGTCAGGCAGTGAGATGCTCTCCCTTCAATAAACGTTTCCCACTCAGTCTCCCAGGGTAAAGCACTTTCAAACCACATAAACGTGTTCAACAGTCTTCTACTCCTTTAAGATTTCCAGCCACTATTAAAAATATTATAAAAATAACTGAAGGCAAACTAAGACGCAACATTAATCAGTGATTTAATGCTTATTTTGTAAATAAAGCTAACTTATTTTTCCATATTTAAAATATTTTTCCATATTTTCACAATGACCCTGCAGTTTGTACTCCCAAGTGCTTCCAGTGTCTGTTTGCATCAGTTCACATACAGTACATTATTGTTTTATGATGAATTGTTATAGAGTGTGTTTAGCACTGGTACTAACTTAGGGAGTAGAGAAGCTAATGATTGCCAGATTAGAATAGAAATACCCTGACTCAATAATTTTATTTGTTTCAGTCACAATTCAGGTATATGGCAAGGATGCAGTCATTCTCAGCTTGACGTTAATTTCTTCCACTGTTACTTTAGGACACTTTTCCTTGGATGGTACATTGTCGCTGTTTTCCAGCAAGTTGACCTACCCACAATATCTGTTTACTGTATGTTCATCCCCAATATGTTTTACTTTGCCACTGCAGCTGGACATTAAGGTTTCCTAATTCAAACATCCTATATATTTCAAAGGCATTGTCTCTATATTTTTAAATACTGTATATTCTTCTTGTACTACCTTAATGCCCAGGTCTCAGATATGGTTTTAACTTTGTTGTTAACAACTGTGAGGCTTCAGATGTAATGCAGCATAAAGCAGTATTTATAGGTCAAGTCCATGTGTTTTTCTGAAATCCTTCCATGACTTAATTTCATCATTGTTAGTGTTGCTATAAATTTGAACTTGAATTCTTTCAGACTATATTTTTTCTTTGGGTTCTTTTTGTGCTCTCTCATAACAGGAGTAGACCTCCCTTATTTTTTTTTATCATATTCTTTTACATTTGCTGCAAGATCTTGGCACAGTTTGCTCCAATAATACTTTTGAAGGGCATAGGGGCGATGGATAATAGATAATGCACACTGTAAAAAAAGGCAGCAATTTGCACTCATTTTTCTTGAGTAAATCTAGCCCATTTTTTGTAGTGAAGTTTACCTAAATGTAGCAAATAATATACATAAATTCAGTCAAGTGAAGTCTACCTAATATTTTCTAGTATAATCTACCTTCTTAGTAAGTTCAAAATTACTTTTAAAAAGTAGGTAACCGACTAATAATTGTTAGTATTTTGTACCTAATTTTCTGCTTTTATGCTTTAAGATTAAAATCACTCAGACTACAAAATGAATGATGCACTTCTTTGTTTTTATTGAGAAACAAGTGTTCTGAACAAAATATTTTCTTTTTTGAGATCATTACATTTTACAGTAAACAATTGTTTTTTACATTGTTGAAATTTTAATATCCGCATCAGAATATTAATTTAACAGTTCTGTTACTGTACTTGTCAGCCCTGACACTAATTCAAAAATTCAAATAAAGCAGAATTTAAAAAAAAAAAAAAGTCATATTCAAACCACATTGTACACTCCTATCACTCTAGTATGAAACCACTGACCATAAAACTGTAAATGTGTAGAGCTTTACCTGTGGCACATGAAAAATTATCAATATACACAAAAAAGCAAATTGTCATAATAACTACTACCCTTATCATACAACAGCAATGCAGCTTTGATTTTCAGAACAGACAAATGTTACAAAAAACAAAATACATATTTGTAAATTAGAAGTAAGGTAGGCTTTTGTTTTAAAAACTAAAGTTCACCTAGTGTTTTAATATTTCAGGACACAATGACGTTTTAACAAAGTGTAACAAGAACCTAGTATCCATTATTAACTTGAGTAGTTCCATTCAAGCCAGCAATTTGTTTTTTAGTGTCTGAACTTTTCTGAGCAGCTTTATCCCATCAATCTCAAGGAAAATCTTTTGGAAAAACTCAAACGTATACTTTAGCTTTTCTGGGTAGACTAAATTTAAAGCATAAATAAACCCCATTAATTTAGGATGCAAGCCTTGGCTCTGCTTCCACAGTTAGTCAGAACTTTACAGCCCTTAATAATAATGGCAAAATCCACTGGGTCCTCTGCAGTGGCACTATGGATGACGAGGATCTTTAAGAGATGCTCAGTGTTTCCATCTTGATTATCCTCCTTGTTAAAAAAGCAAAGTGGCAGATTTAATACAAATATAATGAGGTGTTAGTTTTTTTTTGTCAAATTCTATATGCAGTACATAATTATACTCCTAAGCTTTTACTGTACAACCGTGCAAGTTCCTTCAGTAGACAAAATTAAAGGCCATACCTGGCAGTCTTGGAAAAGGTCCTCATTTCTTTCTCCGAGGTACTATATTAAGCACTGGATAACTCCATCTCTTCTCCTTTCAATATTGAGGTTCTGACAAGAATATATTTATAGTGCATATGGCTTAATTGGTTTATTGTACAATTAAAGATGATTACCCTTCTTATACTAAACTCTGTTTCTGTTATATTTTAAATTCCAAGCATTAAAATGCAAAATAATTTAAAGTGTCAATGTTTTGGTACAGAGTATATTCTCATAAACAGAATTTTTATAAATATGCACTGCATTTTTTATAAATATTGACTTGATGCACTTCCAGTATTTTTGTAGAGCCACCCTTTGTAGCAATAACAGCTTTACACCCTGTTTGGGAGTGGTTTTGACCAATTGGTTAGTTTTAAATCTGTCTTTCACAGCTTTTAAAGATACTCAGACTGTGTATTCTTCAAAAAATCATCATAATCGGACAGGGACACCATAGCAACCATTACCTTCTATGCTAGAACAAAATAGTCAGTGCCTTTTTCCAAAATTAAGCAAATGGCATAAGTCTTCCACCACCATTTTTTTAGTGTATGCCATGTTAACTCATAGTAGATATACATTTTGTTAAATCTACAAATATTTGTTGTAGTTCTTGTTATTCAGCAAAATGATGGAATTGGCTGCAGGTTTGAATACTACTACACATCTTGTTACATCAAGTAAAGAACATTTCAAATTAATTACATTAATATATACCTCATTCAAAGTATCCAGGATTAGTCTTATTTTAGTTCCAGCCACTCCTCCCTTGGCTCTCATGAGTTCAAGAAGACGTTGTGTATATGTATCAAGTCTGCTCATAAACATCTGCTCCAGGTGAACAATTGTAACTCTTCTGAATTCCTCCTTGACCTAGTGAGTAAGCAATGGAATTTCATAAGAACAGGAGAACATTCAGAATGGTACAGTCACAGATTCTAAACAGATCATACAGAACTAGAGAGCACTAAGAAGAAACCATATATCCACCAAGAGCCTTAATATACTATCCACTCTTTGCTTTGAGATAAAGTGCTGATAATTCAGATGTGAATATGTGTATGGGGATTCAGATGCATATTTTATCTCAGTATTTGTAGTGCATGTGTGTGTGTGTGTGTGTTACAAAGAATATAGGTGTGCAAGTATGACTCATCATATCCAGCACAGATTCAGATAAAAGTTAGATCAGATGCAGTCTAGTCCATCTCTGTAGTTACAGTGTGTGTTTGTAAGAGTGTTTTTATGCAGGTACAATATGTGGTCCAATACTGGATCAATCCATACTCACACCTGGACCCAAATATGCATTTGACAAATGTGACCCTGGCCCTTGCTGTACCACTCCTTCAAAATTTCATAAATATCAGTGCAGGACTTTTTATTTTATATGTAACCTGTGCAAAGTCACAAAAAAATTGATTGATTGATTGATTGATTATTAAAAAACAATGAAAATTGACTGAATTGAACATTTTTTACCTGAGCCTTGTGAATAAAGCAGGCCATCTCTCCTTAAAATCATGGACAGCAGGGCTGGAACCAACCAATTCAAATCTACGACTTCAGAAGGTCTTGGCCATTTTTTCTGCAATGACCTTTTCATTGTTTTTCTTCTTGGCTTCACAAAGCAAGTCAAGTCTCTCCTTTTCTAGACTTTCTTGATTTTCCCCTACTGGATGTGGAGGGTGGTAGTTTAACTCTTTCCTTTTTTTGGTTTCTTCATATTCCTTGCCTGCGGTGGGCTGACGCCCTGCCTGGGGTTTGTTTCCTGCTTTGCGCGGTGTTGGCAGGGATTGGCTCCAGCAGACCCCTGTGACCCTGTAGTTAGGATATAGTGGGTTGGATAATGGATGGATGGATGATATTCTTTGCAGGGGTCTGTTCACTTGGATGCTTCCTTTTTAGATAGATAGATAGATACTTTATTAATCCCAAGGGGAAATTCACATTTTAAGGAGTTGACTTCAATCTCAAGACAGGATACTTTTTGATTTTTCAATTTTGCATGGTAATTGTGCATCTTATATTTCAGGCTTTGCTGCCAGCCATACATTCCTGAAATGGACCCGGGCTCCTTCAAAAATGGGAATTTGTTGATAAAAGATTCTACAACATGCATTATTTGAAGATTTGTGGGATAGGCTGTGTAGCAGAATATTGCTTCTGCAAGAGCTTACTTAATATCTGATTTAACACTTGCATTTTGGAACAGTGTACCATCAACTTGATAAGTTTTATTTGCTTCTTGAAGAATCATTTCCGCATCATGAAAAGCAGCAAACTTTGTGAAAGCCAATACTTGTGTCTCTCTCAAAACTTCTGGCCACGGCTGTACTATATGAGCAACGTACTGCTCTAAAAAAAGTCACTGTTTTTTGTCAACCGAAGCCTTACTAACACAGTTTGCAAACCGTTGCTTTAATATTACATGATTCACCTTTTTTCATTTTGCCTTACAGTACTGACATGTTCCAAATCGATTGCCCTACTTATCAATAATCTGAGTAAATCAATATCATCAACCGCGATTTCATGAGTATGTTTAGTTACGAATCACCGTCACCCTGCCATGGTATACATTAACACACAACTCCAAATCGTCGAAGCATTTATATAAAAAAACACAGCATTTATTTTTCTATCCAAGTAATGTACTGAATTTTGCAAAATAATGTTACGTAACTTTGTACATTTTGTGAGACAGTGGTATTTTATACCACACACATCACTGTTTTACACAACACATGACTAGCGTACAACTCAGGCTTAAAATCTGTTTAAACACCAGAAATGCTTAAAGAAAATCCGGCGACATTTCCATTTTCACAAACATTTGACAATAAATATCTAACATTACAACAGCCCCCGTCAAGCATTAATAATGTGCTTATAAATATTGATTTGTGGACTCGGGGGTTTTTTACAATAAAACCAAAGCTTCGACTCCACACTTAAATCAACTGATACACTCCGTGTTGTTAACTTTAACCAAAATGAACTCATATCGGCGGGAGAAACTGGCCTCCGACAAATACAGTCAACAATTACTCGGTTATACATTGGCAATTGTGAATGAACTGAAACCTATATTCTTTTATGTAAGCAAATACATCTTATCTTTAATTCGAATTGCTGAATGGCACTACGTTTAGAAAAATCCACTGTATTCTATAAGTTTCATTAATATGTTCTCCTGCATCCTCCAAGTTCTACAGCAACTAAGGTGCATGATCAAGTGAGCATTACGTATTTGAGTAACTGTGAGTAAATTTTTGAATTAAATTTTTACTTAAATGATTCTACTACATTGTATGAACTGCATTTTGTACTGTTAAAAAATGAGTAACAGTGTGACTTTTACCCAAAACTGCATATTTCACATTAAAAGCAAATTTCTCACAGTAAATTTTACTCATTTTTTATATATATATTATTTTTACCACCTCAAAATATTTTTATCAGTGCAGAGGATATCTACAAGAGCTAGGAAGGACCTTTTAATTAGTCCTGTGGCTCCAAGGATAAAAGTGATGATTTCAGTTGCTTTCAGCAAGGATATGATGTCAAAGCAACGTCACAAAAGGGTGGGATTTAAAATGGCGGGCAGTTCAAAAACCAACCAATCAGAGGTAAGTAGGTCAACAGACATTAAGGAGACTGAATGTGCTGTTTGAATTTGGTCATTAAGGTTAATGTTATAACCAACATACTAACAAAAATGTATCCATTTTACTTACTTACTTTACTTACTTACTGTTACTATGTATGTTACTATCAATATTCAATAAAGCTGTCTACTCAATAAAACCTTAAGCACTCCCTTAAGGTTGGTGATTTTACTTACAAAAAAAAAATAATTTCTATTCTCCAAAATATGAATTCCCTCCCACACCCCAGACCCAACCCTAAAAGTCCAAGATATATTGGATAGTTTGTTTTATTATCATTATTGTTGCAAACCAAGTATCATCAGTACGGGTTTAGCTAGCACCCGATCAATGCAACGATACTTGGTTTGCTACAATAATGATAATAATCTACGGATATGACGTCAATGCAACATCAGAAAACGGTGGGATTTAAAATGGTGGGCACCATTTACTGTTACTATGTATGTTACTATCAATATTCAATAAAGCTGTCTACTCAATGAAACCTTAAGTACTCCCTTAAGGTTGGTGATTTTACTTACAAAAAAAAAAATAACCTCTATTCTCCAAAATATCTATTCCCTCCCTCCCTCCCACCCACTCACCCACCAACCCACCCACCAACCCCTAACAATCCAACACATATTGGATTGTTGGTTTCATTGAATAGACAGCTTTATTGAATATTGATAGTAACATACATAGTAACAGTAAGTAAGTAAGTAAAATGGATACATTTAATTATCATTATTGTAGCAAACCAAGTATCATTGCACCCTTCAAGTGCTCGCTGCACTCGCGCTGACGATACTGGTTAAGGTACAATAATGATAATAATCTTAGGATATCACGTCAAAGCAGCGTAACAAAAGGGTGGGATTTAAAATGGCGGGAAGTTCAAAAACCAACCAATGAGAGCTAAGTAGCTGTTTGAATTTGGTTATTAAGGTTAATGTTATAACCAACAAACTAACAAAAATTTATCCATTTTACTTACTTACTTTACTTACTTACTGTTACTATGTACTGTATGTTACTATCAATATTCAATAAAGCTGTCTATTCAATGAAACCTTAAACACTGCCTTAAGGTTGGTGACTTTACTTACAACAAAAAATAATTTCTATTCTCCAAAATATGTATTCCCTCCCGCCCACCCACCAACCCGTAGCAATCCAACAAATATTGGATTGTTGGTTTCATTGAATAGGCAGCTTTATTGAATATTGATAGTAACATGCATTGTAAAAGTAAGTAAGTAAAGTAAGTAAGTAAAATGGATACATTTAATTACCATTATTGTTACAAACCAAGTATCGTTGCACCCTTCGGGTGATCGCTGCGCTCGTGTTGACGATACTTGGTTTGCTACAATAATGATAATAATCTACGGATATGACGTCAATGCAACATCACAAAACGGTGGGATTTAAAATGGTGGGCAGTTCAAAAACCAACCAATCTAAGTAGGTCAACAGACATTAAGGAGATTGAATGTGCTGTTTGAATTTGGTCATTAAGGTTAATGTTATAACCAACATACTAACAAAAATGTATCCATTTTACTTAGTTACTTTACTTACTTACTGTTACTATGTATGTTACTATCAATATTCAATAAAGCTGTCTACTCAATGAAACCTTAAGCACTCCCATAAGGTTGGTGATTTTACTTACAAAAAAAAAATAACCTCTATTCTCCAAAATATCTATTCCCTCCCACCCACCCACCAACCCATAACAATCCAAGACATATTGGATATTTGGTTTCATTGAATAGACAGCTTTATTGAGTATTGATAGTAACATACATAGTAACAGTAAGTAAGTAAAGTAAGTAAGTAAAATGGATACATTTAATTATCATTATTGTAGCAAACCAAGTATCGTTGCACCCTTCAAGTGCTCGCTGCGCTCGCGCTGACGATACTGGTTAAGGTACAATAATGATAATAATCTTAGGATATGACGTCAAAGTAGCGTAACAAAAGGGTGGGATTTAAAATGGCGGGCAGTTCAAAAACCAACCAATCAGAGCTAAGTAGGTCAACGGACATTAAGGAGACTGAATGTGCTGTTTGAATATGGTCATTAAGGTTAATGTTATTACCAACATACTAACAAAAATGTATCCATTTTACTTACTTACTTTACTTACTTACTGTTACTATGTATGTTACTATCAATATTCAATAAAGCTGTCTACTCAATAAAACCTTAAGCACTCCCTTAAGGTTGGTGATTTTACTTACAAAAAAAAATAATTTCTATTCTCGAAAATATGAATTCCCTCCCACACCCCAGACCCAACCCTAAAAATCCAAGACATATTGGATAGTTTGTTTTATTATCATTATTGTTGCAAACCAAGTATCGTCAGTACGGGTTTAGCTAGCACCCGATCAATGCAACGATACTTGGTTTGCTACAATAATGATAATAATCTACGGATATGACGTCAATGCAACATCACAAAACGGTGGGATTTAAAATGGTGGGCAGTTCAAAAACCAACCAATCAGAGGTAAGTAGGTCAACAAACATTAAGGAGATTGAATGTGCTGTTTGAATTTGGTCATTAAGGTTAATGTTATAACCAACATACTAACAAAAATGTATCCATTTAGTTACTTACTTTACTTACTTACTGTTACTATGTATGTTACTATCAATATTCAATAAAGCTGTCTACTCAATGAAACCTTAAGCACTCCCTTAAGGTTGGTGATTTTACTTACAAAAAAAAATAACCTCTATTCTCCAAAATATCTATTCCCTCCCACCCACCCACCAACCCCTAACAATCCAACACATATTGGATTGTTGGTTTCATTCAATAGACAGCTTTATTGAATATTGATTGTAACATACATAGTAAAAGTAAGTAAGTAAAGTAAGTAAGTAAAACGGTTACATTTAATTATCATTATTGTAGCAAACCAAGTATCGTTGCACCCTTCAAGTGCTCGCTACGCTCGCGCGGACGATACTGGTTAAGGTACAATAATGATAATAATCTTAGGATATGACGTCAAAGCAGCATAACAAAACGGTGGGATTTAAAATGGCGGGCAGTTCAAAAACCAACCAATCAGAGCTAAGTAGGTCAACGGACATTAAGGAGACTGTGCTGTTTGAATATGGTCATTAAGGTTAATGTTATTACCAACATACTAACAAAAATGTATCCATCTTACTTACTTTACTTACTTCCTGTTACTATGTATGTTACTATCAATATTCAATAAAGCTGTCTACTCAATAAAACCTTAAGCACTCCCTTAAGGTTGGTGATTTTACTTACAAAAAAAAAATAGCCTCTATTCTCCAAAATATGTATTCCCTCCCACCCACCCACCAACCCCTAACAATCCAACAAATATTGGATTGTTGGTTTCATTGAATAGACAGCTCTATTGAATATTGATAGTAACATACATAGTAACAGTAAGTAAGTAAAGTAAGTAAGTAAAATGGATACATTTAATTATCATTATTGTTACAAACCAAGTATCGTTGCACCCTTCGGGTGCTCGCTGCGTTCGTGTTGACGATACTTGGTTTGCTACAATAATGATAATAATCTAAGGATATGACGTCAATGCAACGTCACAAAAGGGTGGGATTTAAAATGGCGGGCAGTTCAAAAACCAACCAATCAGAGCTAAGTAGGTCAACGGACATTAAGGAGACTGAATGTGCCGTTTGAATATGGTCATTAAGGTTAATGTTATTACCAACATACTAACAAAAATGTATCCATTTTACTTACTTACTTTACTTACTTACTGTTACTATGTATGTTACTACAGTGGAACCTCGAGATACGATCACCTCTGTATACGAGAAATTCAAAATACGAGGAAAGTATGAGCGAAAAATTCAGATCTAAATACGAGCATTGGCTCACGTAACGAGCCACGAGCCAGGCTGTGGGTATAGCTTCGCGGTTTAGCGAGGGGGCGTGGTAGCTGTAGCGAGCCGCAGGGCGATCTGCGGTGTCTGCGTTTCTCACCTAAGTGCACAGGTGGGAAACTGCCCACATCCATGATTTGTCCTGTGGCTGATGGGCTGGGCAGGGTTGCCACCCGTCCTTTAAAATACGGAATCGTCCCGTATTTGAGAATGAAATTGCGCATCCCGTTTTGAATCAATACGTATGCGTCCCTTATTTTTTTGTATTAAAAGTGGTAACCCTAGCAGCTGCCATGTCTTCCCCACATATATAGAGAAGCGCGAGCCGGTTAAGGGGGAGAAGAAGTAAAAGAAAAGAGAGGAGAGGAGAGAGAACGGAGGTTGCAGGAGGAGGCAGGAATCCGCAGCAGTAGGAAGTCGGTGCGAGAGAGCGAGCGAGTACAGGCTCGCGTGTAGCTGAACAGGCGAGCCAAACAGCTGAAGCAGGACGGTGTAGAGAAGGTCAGCTGCATTAAGTGTCTCGCCTGTTGCAGAGCCCGCATGGGAGAAGCAGGTGAGACGCTAACAGAGAAGCAGCACCGGGGATTGTCATCTGTTTTTTGAAGACTGCTTCCTGTTGACGTTTTAACCTCGTGTTAAAGGATTGTTATTCTTATGTACTTTAAACCTCCACTTCACAACTGTTTTAAGGATTATTTATTTAAAGATTTATTGAATGCTCTACTGCACTTTGGACACCTGTTTTGATTCTTTTAATAATCAGTTATATTATTTACCAGTGTTATTTATTAAAGGTAGACAACAGTATATATAATTTATCAGTGTTATTTGTTAGGAAAATTGATTTTTATATTAATATATTTGGGATGCGGAACGGATTAACTGGATTTCCATTATTTTCAATGGGGACGTTTGTTCTAGATACGAGAAATTCGCTATACAAGCTCAGTGCTGGAATGAATTAAACTCGTATCTAGAGGTTCCACTGTATCAATATTCAATAAAGCTGTCAACTCAATGAAACCTTAAGCACTCCCATAAGGTTGGTGATTTTACTTACAAAAAAAAATAACCTCTATTCTCCAAAATATCTATTCCCTCCCTCCCTCCCTCCCACCCACCCCTAACAATCCAACACATATTGGATTGTTGGTTTCATTCAATAGACAGCTTTATTGAATATTGATAGTAACATACATAGTAAAAGTAAGTAAGTAAAGTAAGTAAGTAAAACGGATACATTTAATTATCATTATTGTAGCAAACCAAGTATCGTTGCACCCTTCAAGTGCTCGCTACGCTCGCACGGACAATACTGGTTAAGGTACAATAATGATAATAATCTTAGGATATGACGTCAAAGTAGCGTAACAAAAGGGTGGGATTTAAAATGGCGGGAAGTTCAAAAACCAACCAATCACAGCTAAGTAGGTCAACGGACATTAAGGTGATTGAATGTGCTGTTTGAATATGGTCATTAAGGTTAATGTTATTACCAACATACTAACAAAAATATATCCATTTTACTTACTTACTTTACTTACTTACTGTTACTATGTATGTTACTATCAATTTTCAATAAAGCTACCTATTAAATGAAACCTAACACACTGCCTTAAGGTTGGTTACTTTACTTACAAAAAAAATAATTTCTATTCTCTAAAATATGTATTCCCTCCCACCACCCACCCCTAACAATCCAAGACATATTGGATATTTGGTTTCATTGAATAGACAGCTTTATTGAGTATTGATAGTAACATACATAGTAACAGTAAGTAAGTAAAATGGATACATTTAATTATCATTATTGTAGCAAACCAAGTATCGTTTCACCCTTCAAGTGCTCGCTACACTCGCGCGGACGATACTGGTTAAGGTACAATAATGATAATAATCTTAAGATATGACGTCAAAGCAGCATAACAAAACGGTGGGATTTAAAATGGCGGGCAGTTCAAAAACCAACCAATCAGAGCTAAGTAGGTCAACGGACATTAAGGAGACTGAATGTGCTGTTTGAATATGGTCATTAAGGTTAATGTTATTACCAACATACTAACAAAAATGTATCCATTTTACTTACTTACTTTACTTACTTACTGTTACTATGTATGTTACTATCAATATTCAATAAAGCTGTCTACTCAATAAAACCTTAAGCACTCCCTTAAGGTTGGTGATTTTACTTACAAAAAAAAATTATTTCTATTCTCCAAAATATGAATTCCCTCCCACACCCCAGACCCAACCCTAAAAATCCAAGACATATTGGATAGTTTGTTTTATTATCATTATTGTTGCAAACCAAGTATCATCAGTACGGGTTTAGCTAGCACCCGATCAATGCAACGATACTTGGTTTGCTACAATAATGATAATAATCTACGGATATGACGTCAATGCAACATCAGAAAACGATGGGATTTAAAATGGTGGGCAGTTCAAAAACCAACCAACCAGAGGTAAGTAGGTCAACAGACATTAAGGAGATTGAATGTGCTGTTTGAATTTGGTCATTAAGGTTAATGTTATAACCAACATACTAACAAAAATGTATCCATTTAGTTACTTACTTTACTTACTTACTGTTACTATGTTAGTTACTATCAATATTCAATAAAGCTGTCTACTCAATAAAACCTTAAGCACTCCCTTAAGGTTGGTGATTTTACTTACAAAAAAAAAATAATCTCTATTCTCCAAAATATGTATTCCCTCCCACCCACCCACCAACCCCTAACAATCCAACAAATATTGGATTGTTGGTTTCATTGAATAGACAGCTTTATTGAATATTGATAGTAACATACGTAGTAACAGTAAGTAAGTAAAGTAAGTAAGTAAAATGGTTACATTTAATTATCATTATTGTTACAAACCAAGTATCGTTGCACCCTTCGGGTGCTCGCTGCGTTCGTGTTGACGATACTTGGTTTGCTACAATAATGATAATAATCTAAGGATATGACGTCAATGCAACGTCACAAAAGGGTGGGATTTAAACTGGCGGGCAGTTCAACAACCAACCAATCAGAGCTAAGTAGGTCAACGGACATTAAGGAGACTGAATGTGCTGTTTGAATATGGTCATTAAGGTTAATGTTATTACCAACATACAACAAAAATGTATCCATTTTACTTACTTACTTTACTTACTTACTGTTACTATGTATGTTACTATCAATTTTCAATAAAGCTACCTATTAAATGAAACCTAACACACTGCCTTAAGGTTGGTTACTTTACTTACAAAAAAAATAATTTCTATTCTCTAAAATATGTATTCCCTCCCACCACCCACCCCTAACAATCCAAGACATATTGGATATTTGGTTTCATTGAATAGACAGCTTTATTGAGTATTGATAGTAACATACATAGTAACAGTAAGTAAGTAAAGTAAGTAAAATGGATACATTTAATTATCATTATTGTAGCAAACCAAGTATCGTTGCACCCTTCAAGTGCTCGCTACGCTCGCGCGGACGATACTGGTTAAGGTACAATAATGATAATAATCTTAGGATATGACGTCAAAGCAGCATAACAAAACGGTGGGATTTAAAATGGCGGGCAGTTCAAAAACCAACCAATCAGAGCTAAGTAGGTCAACGGACATTAAGGGGATTGAATGTGCTGTTTGAATATGGTCATTAAGGTTAATGTTATTACCAACATACTAACAAAAATGTATCCATTTTACTTACTTACTTTACTTACTTACTGTTACTATGTATGTTACTATCAATATTCAATAAAGCTGTCTACTCAATAAAACCTTAAGCACTCCCTTAAGGTTGGTGATTTTACTTACAAAAAAAAAATAATTTCTATTCTCCAAAATATGTATTCCCTCCCACACCCCAGACCCAACCCTAAAAATCCAAGACATATTGGATAGTTTGTTTTATTATCATTATTGTTGCAAACCAAGTATCGTCAGTACGGGTTTAGCTAGCACCCGATCAATGCAACGATACTTGGTTTGCTAGAATAATGATAATAATCTACGGATATGACGTCAATGCAACATCACAAAACGGTGGGATTTAAAATGTGGGCAGTTCAAAAACCAACCAATCAGAGGTAAGTAGGTCAACAGACATTAAGGAGATTGAATGTACTGTTTGAATTTGGTCATTAAGGTTAATGTTATAACCAACATACTAACAAAAATGTATCCATTTTACTTACTTACTTTACTTACTTACTGTTACTTTGTATGTTACTATCAATATTCAATAAAGCTGTCTACTCAATGAAACCTTAAGCACTCCCTTAAGGTTGGTGATTTTACTTACAAAAAAAAATAACCTCTATTCTCCAAAATATCTATTCCCTCCCACCCACCCACCAACCCCTAACAATCCAACACATATTGGATTGTTGGTTTCATTCAATAGACAGCTTTATTGAATATTGATAGTAACATACATAGTAACAGTAAGTAAGTAAAGTAAGTAAGTAAAATGGATACATTTAATTATCATTATTGTAGCAAACCAAGTATCGTTGCACCCTTCAAGTGCTCGCTGCGCTCACGCTGATGATACTGGTTAAGGTACAATAATGATAATAATCTTAGGATATGACGTCAAAGTAGCGTAACAAAAGGGTGGGATTTAAAATGGCGGTAAGTTCAAAAACCAACCAATCACAGCTAAGTAGGTCAACGGAGATTATGGGGATTGAATGTGCTGTTTGAATATGGTCATTGAGGTTAATGTTATTACCAACATACTAACAAAAATGTATCCATTTTACTTACTTACTTTACTTACTTCCTGTTACTATGTATGTTACTATCAATATTCAATAAAGCTGTCTACTCAATAAAACCTTAAGCACTCCCTTAAGGTTGGTGATTTTACTTACAAAAAAAAAAATAACCTCTATTCTCCAAAATATGTATTCCCACCCAACCATAACAATCCAAGACATATTGGATAGTTGGTTTCATTATCATTATTGTAGCAAACCAAGTATCGTTAGCGCGATTGCAGCGAGCACCCGATGGGTGCAACGATACTTGGTTTGCTACAATAATGATAATTAAATGTATCCATTTTACTTACTTACTTTACTTACTTACTGTTACTATGTATGTTACTATCAATATTCAATAAAGCTGTCTATTCAATGAAACCAACAATCCAATATTTGTTGGATTGTTAGGGGTTGGTGGGTGGGTGGGAGTGAATACATATTTTGGAGAATAGAGATTATTTTTTGTTGTAAGTAAAGTCACCAACCTTAAGGCAGTGTTTAAGGTTTCATTCAATAGACAGCTTTATTGAATATTAATAGTAACATACATAGTAACAGTCAGTAACTAAAGTAAGTAAGTAAAATGGATACATTTTTGTTAGTATGTTGGTAATAACATTAACCTCAATGACCATATTCAAACAGCACATTCAATCCCCATAATCTCCGTTGACCTACTTAGCTGTGATTGGTTGGTTTTTGAACTTACCGCCATTTTAAATCCCACCCTTTTGTTACGCTACTTTGACGTCATATCCTAAGATTATTATCATTATTGTACCTTAACCAGTATCGTCAGCGTGAGCGCAGCGAGCACTTGAAGGGTGCAACGATACTTGGTTTGCTACAATAATGATAATTAAATGTATCCATTTTACTTACTTACTTTACTTACCTACTGTTACTATGTATGTTACTATCAATATTCAATAAAGCTGTCTATTGAATGAAACCAACAATCCAATATGTGTTGGATTGTTAGGGGTTGGTGGGTGGGTGGGAGGGAATAGATATTTTGGAGAATAGAGGTTATTTTTTTTTGTAAGTAAAATCACCAACCTTAAGGGAGTGCTTAAGGTTTCATTGAGTAGACAGCTTTATTGAATATTGATAGTAACATACATAGTAACAGTAAGTAAGTAAAGTAAGTAACTAAATGGAAACATTTTTGTTAGTATGTTGGTTATAACATTAACCTTAATGACCATATTCAAACAGCACATTCAGTCTCCTTAATGTCCGTTGACCTACTTAGCTCTGATTGGTTGGTTTTTGAACTGCCCGCCATTTTAAATCCCACCGTTTTGTGATGTTGCATTGACGTCATATCCGTAGATTATTATCATTATTGTAGCAAACCAAGTATCGTTGCATTGATCGGGTGCTAGCTAAACCCGTACTGACGATACTTGGTTTGCTACAATAATGATAATTAAATGAAACCAACTATCAAATATGTCTTGGATTGTTAGGGGTGGGTTGGTGGGAATACATATCTTGGAGAATAGAGATTATTTTATGTTGTAAGTAAAGTAACCAACCTTAAGGCAGTGTTTTAGGTTTCATTTAATAGGCAGCTTTATTTAAAATTGATAGTAACATACATTGTAACAGTAAGTAAGTAAAGTAAGTAAGTAAAATGGATACATTTTTTTTAGTATGTTGGTTATAATATTAAACTTGACCAAATTCAAACAACACATTCAGTCTCCTTAATGTCCGTTGACCTACTTAGTTCCGATTGGCTGGTTTTTGAACTGCCCACCATTTTAAATCCCACCCTTTTGTGACGTTGCACTGACGTCATATCCTTAGATTATTATCATTATTGTAGCAAACCAAGTATCGTTGCACCCTTCGGGTGCTCGCTGCAATCGCGCTAACGATACTTGGTTTGCTACAATAATGATAATGAAACCAACTATCCAATATGTCTTGGATTGTTATGGTTGGGTGGGAATACATATTTTGGAGAATAGAGATTATTTTTTTTTTGTAAGTAAAATCACCAACCTTAAGGCAGTGTTTAACGTTTCATTGAATAGACAGCTTTATTGAATATTGATAGTAACATAAATAGTAACAGCAAGTAAGTAAAGTAAGTAAGTAAAATGGATACATTTTTGTATGTTGGTAATAACATTAACCTTAATGACCATATTCAAACAGCATATTCAATCCCCTTAATGTCCGTTGACCTACTTAGCTCTGATTGGTTGGTTTTTGAACTGCCCGCCATTTTAAATCCCACCATTTTGTGACGTTGCATTGACATCATATCCTTAGATTATTATCATTATTGTAGCAAACCAAGTATCGTCAACACGAGCGCAGCGAGCACCCGAAGGGTGCAACGATACTTGGTTTGTAACAATAATGGTAATTAAATGTATCCATTTTACTTACTTACTTTACTTACTTACTGTTAATATGTATGTTACTATCAATATTCAATAAAGCTGTCTATTGAATGAAACCAACAATCCAATATGTGTTGGATTGTTAGGGGTTGGTGGGTGGGTGGGAGGGAATAGATATTTTGGAGAATAGAGGTTATTTTTTTTTTGTAAGTAAAATCACCAACCTTAAGGGAGTGCTTAAGGTTTCATTCAATAGACAGCTTTATTGAATATTGATAGTAACATACATAGTAACAGTAAGTAAGTAAAGTAAGTAAGTAAAATGGATACATTTAATTATCATTATTGTAGCAAACCAAGTATCGTTGCACCCTTCAAGTACTCGCTGCGCTCACGCTGACGATACTGGTTAAGGTACAATAATGATAATAATCTTAGGATATGACGTCAAAGTAGCGTAACAAAAGGGTGGGATTTAAAATGGCGGTAAGTTCAAAAACCAACCAATCACAGCTAAGTAGGTCAACGGAGATTATGGGGATTGAATGTGCTGTTTGAATATGGTCATTGAGGTTAATGTTATTACCAACATACTAACAAAAATGTATCCATTTTACTTACTTACTTTACTTACTTCCTGTTACTATGTATGTTACTATCAATATTCAATAAAGCTGTCTACTCAATAAAACCTTAAGCACTCCCTTAAGGTTGGTGATTTTACTTACAAAAAAAAAAATAACCTCTATTCTCCAAAATATGTATTCCCTCCCACCCACCCACCAACCCCTAACAATCCAACAAATATTGGATTGTTGGTTTCATTGAATAGACAGCTTTATTGAATATTGATAGTAACATACATAGTAACAGTAAGTAAGTAAAGTAAGTAAGTAAAATGGATACATTTAATTATCATTATTGTTACAAACCAAGTATCGTTGCACCCTTCGGGTGCTCGCTGCGTTCGTGTTGACGATACTTGGTTTGCTACAATAATGATAATAATCTAAGGGTATGACGTCAATGCAACGTCACAAAAGGGTGAGATTTAAAATGGCGGGCAGTTCAAAAACCAACCAATCAGAGCTAAGTAGGTCAACGGACATTAAGGAGACTGAATGTGCTGTTTGAATATGGTCATTAAGGTTAATGTTATTACCAACATACTAACAAAAATGTATCCATTTTACTTACTTACTTTACTTACTTACTGTTACTATGTATGTTACTGTCAATATTCAATAAAGCTGTCTACTCAATGAAACCTTAAGCTCTCCCTTAAGGTTGGTGATTTTACTTACAAAAAAAAATAATTTCTATTCTCCAAAATATGAATTCCCTCCCACACCCCAGACCCAACCCTAAAAGTCCAAGATATATTGGATAGTTTGTTTTATTATCATTATTGTTGCAAACCAAGTATCGTCAGTACGGGTTTAGCTAGCACCCGATCAATGCAACGATACTTGGTTTGCTACAATAATGATAATAATCTACGGATATGACGTCAATGCAACATCAGAAAACGGTGGGATTTAAAATGGTGGGCAGTTCAAAAACCAACCAATCAGAGGTAAGTATTTCAACAGACATTAAGGAGATTGAATGTGCTGTTTGAATTTGGTCATTAAGGTTAATGTTATAACCAACATACTAACAAAAATGTATCCATTTAGTTACTTACTTTACTTACTTACTGTTACTATGTATGTTACTATCAATATTCAATAAAGCTGTCTACTCAATGAAACCTTAAGCACTCCCTTAAGGTTGGTGATTTTACTTACAAAAAAAAATAACCTCTATTCTCCAAAATATCTATTCCCTCCCACCCACCCACCAACCCCTAACAATCAAACACATATTGGATTGTTGGTTTCATTGAATAGACAGCTTTATTGAATATTGATAGTAACATACATAGTAACAGTAAGTAAGTAAAGTAAGTAAGTAAAATGGATACATTTAATTATCATTATTGTTACAAACCAAGTATCGTTGCACCCTTCGGGTGCTCGCTGCGTTCGTGTTGACGATACTTGGTTTGCTACAATAATGATAATAATCTAAGGATATGATGTCAATGCAACGTCACAAAATGGTGGGATTTAAAATGGCGGGCAGTTCAAAAACCAACCAATCAGAGCTAAGTAGGTCAACGGACATTAAGGGGATTGAATATGCTGTTTGAATATGGTCATTAAGGTTAATGTTATTACCAACATACAAAAATGTATCCATTTTACTTACTTACTTTACTTACTTGCTGTTACTATTTATGTTACTATCAATATTCAATAAAGCTGTCTATTCAATGAAACGTTAAACACTGCCTTAAGGTTGGTGATTTTACTTACAAAAAAAAAATAATCTCTATCTCCAAAATATGTATTCCCACCCAACCATAACAATCCAAGACATATTGGATAGTTGGTTTCATTATCATTATTGTAGCAAACCAAGTATCGTTAGCGCGATTGCAGCGAGCACCCGAAGGGTGCAACGATACTTGGTTTGCTACAATAATGATAATAATCTAAGGATATGACGTCAGTGGAACGTCACAAAAGGGTGGGATTTAAAATGGTGGGCAGTTCAAAAACCAGCCAATCGGAACTAAGTAGGTCAACGGACATTAAGGAGACTGAATGTGTTGTTTGAATTTGGTCAAGTTTAATATTATAACCAACATACTAAAAAAAATGTATCCATTTTACTTACTTACTTTACTTACTTACTGTTACAATGTATGTTACTATCAATTTTAAATAAAGCTGCCTATTAAATGAAACCTAAAACACTGCCTTAAGGTTGGTTACTTTACTTACAACATAAAATAATCTCTATTCTCCAAGATATGTATTCCCACCAACCCACCCCTAACAATCCAAGACATATTTGATAGTTGGTTTCATTTAATTATCATTATTGTAGCAAACCAAGTATCATCAGTACGGGTTTAGCTAGCACCCGATCAATGCAACGATACTTGGTTTGCTACAATAATGATAATAATCTACGGATATGACGTCAATGCAACATCACAAAACGGTGGGATTTAAAATGGTGGGCAGTTCAAAAACCAACCAATCAGAGGTAAGTAGGTCAACAAACATTAAGGAGATTGAATGTGCTGTTTGAATTTGGTCATTAAGGTTAATGTTATAACCAACATACTAACAAAAATGTATCCATTTAGTTACTTACTTTACTTACTTACTGTTACTACGTATGTTACTATCAATATTCAATAAAGCTGTCTACTCAATGAAACCTTAAGCACTCCCTTAAGGTTGGTGATTTTACTTACAAAAAAAAATAACCTCTATTCTCCAAAATATCTATTCCCTCCCACCCACCCACCAACCCCTAACAATCCAACAAATATTGGATTGTTGGTTTCATTGAATAGACAGCTTTATTGAATATTGATAGTAACATACATAGTAACAGTAAGTAAGTAAAGTAAGTAAGTAAAATTGATACATTTAATTATCATTATTGTTACAAACCAAGTATCGTTGCACCCTTCGGGTGCTCGCTGCAATCGCGCTAACGATACTTGGTTTGCTACAATAATGATAATGAAACCAACTATCCAATATGTCTTGGATTGTTATGGTTGGGTGGGAATACATATTTTGGAGAATAGAGATTATTTTTTTTTTGTAAGTAAAATCACCAACCTTAAGGCAGTGTTTAACGTTTCATTGAATAGACAGCTTTATTGAATATTGATAGTAACATTAATAGTAACAGCAAGTAAGTAAAGTAAGTAAGTAAAATGGATACATTTTTGTATGTTGGTAATAACATTAACCTTAATGACCATATTCAAACAGCATATTCAATCCCCTTAATGTCCGTTGACCTACTTAGCTCTGATTGGTTGGTTTTTGAACTGCCCGCCATTTTAAATCCCACCATTTTGTGACGTTGCATTGACATCATATCCTTAGATTATTATCATTATTGTAGCAAACCAAGTATCGTCAACACGAGCGCAGCGAGCACCCGAAGGGTGCAACGATACTTGGTTTGTAACAATAATGGTAATTAAATGTATCCATTTTACTTACTTACTGTTACTATGTATGTTACTATCAATATTCAATAAAGCTGTCTATTTAATGAAACCAACAATCCAATATGTCTTGGATTGTTAGGGGCTGGTGGGTGGGTGGGAGGTAATAGATATTTTGGAGAATAGAGGTTATTTTTTTTTGTAAGTAAAATCACCAACCTTAAGGGAGTGCTTAAGGTTTCATTGAGTAGACAGCTTTATTGAATATTGATAGTAACATACATAGTAACAGTAAGTAAGTAAAGTAAGTAACTAAATGGAAACATTATTGTTAGTATGTTGGTTATAACATTAACCTTAATGACCAAATTCAAACAGCACATTCAATCTCCTTAATGTCTGTTGACCTACTTACCTCTGATTGGTTGGTTTTTGAACTGCCCACCATTTTAAATCCCACCGTTTTCTGATGTTGCATTGACGTCATATCCGTAGATTATTATCATTATTGTAGCAAACCAAGTATCGTTGCATTGATCGGGTGCTAGCTAAACCCGTACTGACGATACTTGGTTTGCAACAATAATGATAATAAAACAAACTATCCAATATGTCTTGGATTTTTAGGGTTGGGTGGTGGGAGGGAATACATATTTTAGAGAATAGAAATTATTTGTTTTGTAAGTAAAGTAACCAACCTTAAGGCAGTGTGTTAGGTTTCATTTAATAGGCAGCTTTATTGAAAATTGATAGTAATATACATAGTAACAGTAAGTAAGTAAAGTAAGTAAGTAAAATGGATACATTTTTGTTAGTATGTTGGTAATAACATTAACCTTAATGACCATATTCAAACAGCACATTCAGTCTCCTTAATGTCCGTTGACCTACTTAGCTCTGATTGGTTGGTTTTTGAACTGCCCGCCATTTTAAATCTCACCCTTTTTTGACGTTGCATTGACGTCATATCCTTAGATTATTATCATTATTGTAGCAAACCAAGTATCGTCAACACGAACGCAGCGAGCACCCGAAGGGTGCAACGATACTTGGTTTGTAACAATAATGATAATTAAATGTATCAATTTTACTTACTTACTTTACTTACTTACTGTTACTATGTATGTTACTATCAATATTCAATAAAGCTGTCTATTCAATGAAACCAACAATCCAATATTTGTTGGATTGTTAGGGGATGGTGGGTGGGTGGGAGGGAATACATATTTTGGAGAATAGAGATTATTTTTTGTTTTAAGTAAAGTCACCAACCTTAAGGCAGTGTTTAAGGTTTCATTCAATAGACAGCTTTATTGAATATTAATAGTAACATACATAGTAACAGTCAGTAACTAAAGTAAGTAAGTAAAATGGATACATTTTTGTTAGTATGTTGGTAATAACATTAACCTTAATGACCATATTCAAACAGCACATTCAATCCCCTTAATGTCCGTTGACCTACTTAGCTCTCATTGGCTGGTTTTTAAACTTCCCGCCATTTTAAATCCCACCCTTTTGTTATGCTGCTTTGACGTCATATCCTAAGATTATTATCATTATTGTACCTTAACCAGTATCGTCCGCGCGAGCGCAGCGAGCACTTGAAGGGTGCAACGATACTTGGTTTTGCTACAATAATGATAATTAAATGTATCCGTTTTACTTACTTACTTACTGTTACTATGTATGTTACTATCAATATTCAATAAAGCTGTCTACTCAATGAAACCTTAAGCACTCCCTTAAGGTTGGTGATTTTACTTACAAAAAAAAAATAACCTCTATTCTCCAAAATATGTATTCCCTCCCACCCACCCACCAACCCCTAACAATCCAACAAATATTGGATTGTTGGTTTCATTAAATAGACAGCTTTATTGAATATTGATAGTAACATACATAGTAACAGTAAGTAAGTAAAGTAAGTAAGTAAAATGGATACATTTAATTAACATTATTGTTACAAACCAAGTATCGTTGCACCCTTCGGGTGCTCGCTGCGCTCGTGTTGACGATACTTGGTTTGCTACAATAATGATAATAATCTAAGGATATGATGTCAATGCAACGTCACAAAATGGTGGGATTTAAAATGGCGGGCAGTTCAAAAACCAACCAATCAGAGCTAAGTAGGTCAACGGACATTAAGGGGATTGAATATGCTGTTTGAATATGGTCATTAAGGTTAATGTTATTACCAACATACAAAAATGTATCCATTTTACTTACTTACTTTACTTACTTGCTGTTACTATTTATGTTACTATCAATATTCAATAAAGCTGTCTATTCAATGAAACGTTAAACACTGCCTTAAGGTTGGTGATTTTACTTACAAAAAAAAAATAATCTCTATTCTCCAAAATATGTATTCCCACCCAACCATAACAATCCAAGACATATTGGATAGTTGGTTTCATTATCATTATTGTAGCAAACCAAGTATCGTCAACACGAGCGCAGCGAGCACCCGAAGGGTGCAACGATACTTGGTTTGCTACAATAATGATAATAATCTAAGGATATGATGTCAATGCAACGTCACAAAATGGTGGGATTTAAAATGGCGGGCAGTTCAAAAACCAGCCAATCGGAACTAAGTAGGTCAACGGACATTAAGGAGACTGAATGTGTTGTTTGAATTTGGTCAAGTTTAATATTATAACCAACATACTAAAAAAAATGTATCCATTTTACTTACTTACTTTACTTACTTACTGTTACAATGTATGTTACTATCAATTTTAAATAAAGCTGCCTATTAAATGAAACCTAAAACACTGCCTTAAGGTTGGTTACTTTACTTACAACATAAAATAATCTCTATTCTCCAAGATATGTATTCCCACCAACCCACCCCTAACAATCCAAGACATATTTGATAGTTGGTTTCATTTAATTATCATTATTGTAGCAAACCAAGTATCGTTGCACCCTTCGGGTGCTCTCTGCCCTTGCGCTGACGATACTGGTTAAGATACAATAATGGTAATAATCTAAGGATATGACGTCAAATCATGAAAAAATTGCAACTGTTGAAATGTAATGATGAAAATGGATAATCCATAGATTCCGCATTGAATGGGAATGTAAAGATAGTCCTACCGCTAGTTCCTGAAATGGTGAAGACGGGTTCAGTAGTGCTACCTTCTTTGCAGGATGGCCATGAATCCACATGTGTCCTCATTTACACAGGCAGATAATCCAGACACAGAAAACAATCCAGGACAAAATGAACAAATACAGGTAACCCAACAGAAGGCAGACAGACAGGAAGTTGAAACTCAAATTACAAAAACTTTTTTTTTTGTGTTTTTGGTCACCTGCCCCTTTTTTAAAAGCCGCACTGACATCCTTTGACCAGCACCCTCAGCAGAAGACCAATCTGAGCCACTGCAGCGACTGCTGGGACTTGCAGTTTCAAATTCTATTGGCTACTTTCACCATCCTCCATCGGTTTTCTCTGCAGCTGCTTTCTGTTCTCTCTACAGTACAGTATTGCCACGAAAAAAGCCATAAAAATTACAGAGGATAGTTCCGGTTTCCGGTAACAATTATTAGTTAGGTTCTAAGGAAAAATCCGCGAATGACTGAGGCCTTGAACTCTGAACCACGACTTCGCGGGGTCTATTGTATTAAGAAAAGGCAAAAATAAATAGTCCAGAAATACTGAATCCTAAACAACAAAGATATTTATTAAAAATCAGGAAATTAAACAAATTGATTAAAAGACTGTCAAACCTAGAAGAAGACTGCTGCTGTTGAGCTAATGCTACTGTACTGATGCAGTGGTTGTGTGTAGTTTTAACAGCCCACAGAAACAGTAGCCAAGGATGATGGCAGCACTTGAGGGACTATTGCCTAATTAAGGCTTTCACATTTGAACCTAATATTTAATTACATAAAAACAAACCATAAACTTAGCAGAACCTAATGTAAAGAACCAAAGGGAACATAATTTCATTTAAAAACAACAGAAATGGAATTCAAAGGAACAAATTTTTAAAAAGCACCATAGAAATAATAATAAAACCTAAACTTAGGGTGAGACCTTGTATCCAGCCTGGGGCGTTAGCTCCCTTGTTGGAATGAGTTCTTTTGTAATTGCGGCATGTTACATAACCTGAATCTATATCGATATGATATTAAAAGGCAAAACCCACCTTTAGTGATACGGTGGTAAGAAATCACATAGGAGAATTAACTTAGCTTTCTTTAATGACGGCTTATGCTGCATAACAGATAAAGAAAGCCATGGCAAGAACCCAGTTTGGGAGTAGGGCCCCAATGTGCAGAGTCTGCCATTTTTGTCACTGCATTGGAAGGATTTTCAGGATTGGATGACATTATCTCCCATCCGTCCGTCGGCTTCAAACGTGTGCTGAGCAATGTTCTAAGGCTTTACACTCTTTCTTTATATACTTAGATGAATCATGCCATTCCAAACAAGACAAAGAGGATAAAATTTCATGCTGAGTTTGACACACAGAAATAGTATACAGTGGTCATCAGTCTGACTGCCCATTTCGCAGTTGTCCCTAACTTGTCTTTTCTTAAAATGCTTGCCTAGCAGTTCTTATATGGTGAGCTCCTGTGTGCTAAATCTGGCTCTGTGTCAACTGTGCATGTAAGTAGAAAAAGACAGATTTATAAAATATATTTGTACAGAGAACAGTGACATATTAAACTTATGTTACAGACCTATACATACCAAAATACTGCATTAACCAAATCTCATGAGCCTTCACCAAAATACTATTTAAGACTTCACAGGGTTTCCAAAGTAATACAATGTAAATTTTGTATACTGCTAAAAATGAGGTATGACAACTCCTGCTGTTTTGATTGCTTTCTACATGCACAGTGAAAATGCCCTTTGTGCACATGCTGTTTGAAATTGAGGATATTTAAAAACAATGCAACTTCATGAGGATTCATTAAATATGGTGGAAACCTGCTTATATGGCAGGACGCTAAGACATCTTCTCTGTTCAAACAAGGTGGCTGTCATCTCAAAATGATTCTCAATCAGAGGTTGCACCACATTCACCTGACAATCCAAAAGTGATCACCATCATAGAAAAAACATTACTCATGTTTTGCTCACCCTTAAGGGCCTGTGAGTATTTTGGTCTTCCTCGGTTCCTATATGTCTTCTTACAAAGGGTATGTTTTTTCCCCTTGGCATCTCATTATAGTCATAATGTTATTTACAAGATTGATTATTATTCCAATAAACGTTTTCAAACAGGAACCGATAAACCAGAACAGAATTGCATATATCACTACAGTTAAAACATCTGTACAAATTTGTTACATTGGCTTTTGTTTCTTCAATTTGTTTTGGGCTGAGTCATTTTTTATTTATTCTATTCTAATTTTGACTGTGGTTTTGAAATAATGGTATTCCAACGATGCCTTCATTTTCTGCTAATTTAGTTAATTTAATTTAGTTTAGCAATTTGGCCAAGAGGCATGTTGGAATGAATGTCCTGGTTTTGACCATAACTGTTGTGATATGGGCTTTGTTAATAATTTTTTAGTCATTTTTAGCAATCATTTCGTATGATCTTACATTCATTTTTGGGGAATGGGGCAGGTGAACTAGAAAATGTATTTCTTGTATTTATTTTTTGATTTTCCAAATCACTTAGGAGTTGTGTAATTTTTTGGATCATTTTTGCAGCCATTTTCTTAGGACTGCATCCCACGTCAGGTTGTAAACTGTAGGTGATTGCTGAAATGGATTAAAAAGTTGGCTAAAGGTGTTTTTTCCTCATTCAATCACAGACTGAAAACCTTTACCAATTCTTGTTAAAAGACTCACGTTTTTGTCTTTTACTGTTTTGATCTTTTTTGCTATGCATGCTGACTTATTGGTTTTGCTATGAATTTGCTATGAATCAATTTTGCCTAACACTCTACGTTTGTTACTATTCTCTTGATCAACTGGTTTTGAGCCCTTTTCTTTTTTATCATGTATTTCCTAGTTTCTCATAAGAAGCTCTTTTGTCAGTGTGCTGACACAGCTGCATTGTTCCTTAATAATAATAACTTTATTTATATAGCACCTTATCATACATTTTACATGTAACTCAATGTGCTTTCCACAGATTAATCAACAATAAAGATATGTCATAGTTATTTGAATATTATCACAAAATGTACATACAATTCCACTTATCCAGTCACCTTAATTAATTTTTAATGAAAAAAAGACCATGTTATATTTTGGGTACAGTTGCAGATTAACAAAAGTTAAGTAGAGGAATAAGCAGTGACATTAGAATACAAGTAAGAATAACTAGCAGCAAAAATAATTTTACTTAAAAGAGAGCGAAAAATTAAATCTCAAAATCAAATAACTAAAACTTTAATGGTGGAACTGTTGCAGTGGTTGGCTCTGCTGGTTAATGACTCCAGCATCCTGTGTTCAGCTCAGCCAACTGGTCATTGTCTGTGTGGAGTTTGCATGTTCTCCCTATGTCTTCATGGTTTCTTCTCACATGCTCTGAATGTACTGTCTCATCCCCAAAGACAGGCAAGTTAGAGTAACAGACAATTGCCAACTGACCCTGAAAACGACTTACACCATGTCCAGCCTTGAACCTAGTGCTGCCAGGATAGGCTCTGGCCCTCTGACGCCGTGAATTGCAATTAGTGGGTTTGTAATTGACATCTGTTTATTTTTGCATTTTTCATCATTTATCACATATTGTCTAGCGTGACATTTGTAAAAACAAAGCCAAAGGTACCTCTATTAGGTAGCTGTAAGAAGAAAATATATGTAAATATCAATGAATGTAAAAGAAAACTACAAAATGGTTACATTTAATACATTATCAAGAAGTAAATTACAAATATTCCAAAAAATAACAGCTAGATGCATTACAGATTAAAAAAAAACTTTCAAATGCTTTTATCATTCTGAAACATTTAAGTCAGGTCTTCTTCTAGGATTAATTTTGAAATATGTAAAGGTTTGCCTATAGAAAAAAATAAGGAACATTTTTAAAGACTGAAAGATAACACATTACCCAGCAATGATGGACTGACCGGTGAGTTTTACATTACCTTCAAAGATCAGATAGGCTCTGTCTTTTAAAAAGGGTGTGTTGCCAGTAACATTTGACCAATTGCCAAAGGAAATGCTATAAAGTTACTGAATTGTTAGGCTTAAGCAAACTCTTTGGCAAATTTGTGTTAAGTAGGTATAATGAAGGTATTGCTCAGTGGCAGGTTTCACAATCATACACTGCTGAATCAGGAAGTTGGACCCACTGCAGATGTCCAGTCAGACACAAGAGGTCTTAAAGGATAAAACGCTTTTGTTTTCCACCTTGTCCACACTATATGAAACTAGCAAAGGAATCTCTTTCACCTTTACATGCATGTTACATTAAGTATGTGTGTGGTTTTCTCTGAAAGACAGGAAATGAATCTTTATAAATCATAATGCGCATAAATTAAATAGTACTAAAATAATAGCATTACATATAAGGTAAATGGCAGCAGTAGATCACTGGTGTACTGTACTATTACTTGGAAGAAGTTGCACATTTAAATATATAAGTACAATTTTTAAAATATTAACATGTGGATTTGGAACTTAACAAATGACCCCACATTAATTTAGCTAAATGTGGTGAAATTCAAGTCCAAATGAAACAATAACAATAGCAGAGGTGAAATATGGAACACATTAAAAAATATTAACTAGTTGCTTTTAAACAGTAACCAGCATGTCTCCTGTCACACACGTGCGCATGGGAGGCAGCTAAAGGGCTTGAGTGACGGCAGTACTGAGGCATGCCGGGAGCTGGCGGAGTGTACTGACTCTTTTTCTCTCTTTCCTGTAGACCATTCCCGGGAGATTCCATCTGGCTCTCTTGACGTCACTTCCGGGACCGAGTCAATGGAAGGAGACCTTACCGGCTCCGGTCCCTCTGACGTCACGTCCGGGCTCGAACCAATGGCTAAAGAACATAGGCCTGATCCTTATGACCTCATTTCCTGTCTTCCCCTTTAAAACCTTGCCCTTTTTCCTCATTCCTCAGTCTTGTTTTGGACTCCGTTGTATCCACATCAGTGCTGTTTATTTGTTAAAAAAACGACTTTGCTGAGTATGTCTCGTTTTTGTGACACTCCATCATAGCATCAGCACCCATGCAGCTTTCGCATGTAATGGATCTTTATACAATAAAATTGACCTTAATATACAATGCAACATTGGCGTTTCAATATGTTTGTACAAGTCAGATACTGAGTTACAAATTGAGGTGAACAAACAATGCTTGTCAGTACATCCCTGTAAAAGATTGTGTGCTGGACCCTGCAATGTCCACCCAAGGCGGGGCCCAGTCACTGGTGTAATTAAATGAGGGTAGTCTGATCCAATTAGAAGGACAGGATGAGCTGCCTCTAGGTGTAGTGAGGGAAGGCCTCTAAGGTGATGGTACTTTTATTTTGGAGGCTTTGACTGGATGCATGTACTCCGCTAAGCCTGGTTGTTTGGCTGTACATGCCCTCTGAATTTGGTACTCCTTATCTGGGTGGGAGACTGGTGAAATGGCGAATGAAACTACTGCCCTGTGAAGCACTCTGTAACTCCTGCCGGATCGTATGTAGTGGAAGGTCTTCAGGCTGTTCCTCCAGTTCCAGCCTTTTGGACTGCACTGTGAAATAGAATGGCCCTCTCACACTTGTCGTCAGGGATGGCATATGCTTCTGTGGACTTGTCTCCATTCCTTAGATTAACCTTACTCACATTTACCAGGACTTTCTGTTTTTTGGGGATTTGTCAGTGAAGAGTACTTCCTGTGTAGTATTAAGAAGGCAGGAGTTATCTGATGCTACTTCACCAGGCATCTCTGTCATTTTGTCTTTCACAATTTCATTAATGTCATGCAAGACCAGTAAGTGGTGGCAAATGCATATCTTACAACACATCTTAAGACTGCACTCAGAGGCTTGATGATATCTTCTGTGCAACCAACAGAGTTTGTTAACTTGCACCCAACTCTGCCTCTGCTCCTTTGTGAGCTGTTTAAAGTTGTTGCAGTTATTTAGAGAGTGTTCATCATGATCACAGTAGGGACAGTATGTCTTAACTGATGACTTATCTGTATAAATCTATGATGAATTTCTTAGTAACACCTTCTCAGTGTCCAGAAGAATAGTGGTGGATTTGCTCCCTATCTTTGAATCTTTATCTGATCTTGCTTGTAGTTTTTCTTTTGAGGCTTCTTGAAATCCTATCTCCATGAACTTGGATGTCATATTCTAGCCAGTCAGACAAATCAATGAGTGTTGGGACTGACACTTTGTGTGGATGGGTGAAGTGGCAGAAATTGAAACATAGGTCATGTGGAAGTTTGACCAGTAACATGGAAACATGAGAAGCACACTGTGGCTCCACATCACCACTCCTTCCCAGTTTTTCTATCATGCCAACTAGAAACTTTAAGTGTAAACAGTAAGAAGGCTTTAATATCTCCACTAGGTATGATCTGTCCAACCATTAACTTGGATATTATTTGCAGAGCTACCTGGTGAGGCTATCCATATTGTTTATTGACAACAGTCATAGTGCTTGTGAAAGGATGTTGTGAATTACTGTATGATTCTGCAACCAGCAGCACTTCTTGACTTCTTCATCGCTTCCAGGAGTCACCTGGGAGAATGTTATCTAAAGGAGTTTTTAATCTCTAGAATTTCCTAGAATTCAGATGAACTAAGTCACTTATATGCAGAGGATACTCAGTTATATTTTTTTCCTTTAGACTAAGTGTTATTTCTCCTGTTTTGTCACTAATTAATTGTGTTTGTAAATTGAAACACTGAATGAGTGATAACTACTAAGTATAGAAAAGAAGTGTTATAAATGGTAGGAATGATACAGACAGAGACAAGATCCTCAGAAGGTCTTAACACTAGTTTTACTGAATTGGCCCAAAGCTGATACTGGGCCATCTTTTACCAAACAAATTGTAGTACTATCTGAAAGCAACTATTTTTAGAAAAACAAAATAGGAAATGTAAGTCTTTTTAGAATAGAGGATACAGATGATGTAACTCATACATACAATTTTAATACAGATAACTAGTGCAGTGTAATATTAACAGGCTCCTTAGATAGTTCTGTTTGTAGCTTCCGGTAAATTCAAAATGTAGCCACAAGTTTGAAATAAGAAATACTCCTGCATAGGTCCAGTTCTTAAATCTTTACAGTGTCTTTCAGCTAAGTTTAGGGCCAATTTCAACATGCATCATCTTTCATATTAAAATTTAAATGACTGCTGCCCTGTCTAGTTAGCAGAAATTACTAAAGCATATATGCCTAACTAGACATTACAGTTTCAAGAGACTGGTGTTCTAATGGTTTCTAGGATAAATAAAACTGTTGTAGGAGTCTGAGCATTTAGCTCAAGGGCCCAAAAGCATCCCCTGAACTGTTATTACAGAATGTGCTAATGAGACTGATTCTACTGCATGTGCAGTTCGGGTCACCATTCTACAAAAAAGATACATCAGCACTTGAAGCAATGCAGAGAAGAGCAGCCAAGTGCATGCTAAGACTTAAGAACATGTCCTACTCTGGCAGGCTCTTGGAGTTAAATCTGTTTAGTCTGCAGGACAGAAGGCTATTAGGGAACCTAAAGCAGGTCTTCAAATGCCTGAAAGGCATCATTAAGTTCATTCAGCAAAAGTCTTTTCCATTCAAATAGAGAATTGTGCACTGGAAGACAATGGTGGAAATCAGAGGAAGTGCATTTAAGGCTGAAGCTACGAAGCACTTCTTCACACAAAGAGAAATAATATAGAGTCAAATAGTTGAAGCAGAAACCTTGACAACTTTTAAAAACTATTTGGATAAAACATCAGGACAACAGCTATTAGCTAACCAGATGAGCTTAAAGAACTGAATAGACTTCTTGTGGTTGTCAGCCGCCTGACGTTCTTATATTACTCACCTTCCTCTATTCTATGTCTCATCTTGGTACTCTGCTATGGCTCTTGGTGTCACTGTTACATTACCAAGTTATACCTCCTCCCCGTGTCACACTTTGACTCACCTCTCACACCACACAGGTGATAGCATACATTGCATGTGGTTCTCTAGTATGCACCTACCCATACACATCAAAATAAGAATACAGATTTGGGTGAGATCTTGAAGAAGCAGAAAACCTGAAGAAAATCACATTTTGTTATTTCTGTAACCCAAAAAACTAAGTCCAGAGTTCAAGCAGAATGTCATACATGGAAGTGCCAAAGATAAAGGCAGGCATTCTCCAAAATCATAAAGCAAATGCAAACTAGGCAAAAAATCAGTGAAAAAAACAAAGTAAAGGTCAAATCAGCAACATGCTAAGCAAGAACAGTAGAGCAAGGGAGCTCCAGAATGTGGCTGGAGGAAAACAGAAATACAATTTTTTTCATGTCCTTCTGCTCAGCATAGCCAGACAACAGACCTACATATCAGGCACCTTTATGCAAAATCAAATTTGTTTCTCAAGAATGTACTTTAATTTACAAACTAATAAATGCCCACTTAGATAAAAGGAAACATAAACTTCTCAAACCCACTTGGTCCTATTTAGTTTCATCAGGCACAAAGCAGGAATAATGGATGGAACAGTAGTTCATTGCAGGGGATTCTAAATTACATTCCAGAGTGGCAACAATTTATAATTAACCTGACATGCACAACTATAGAATTTAAAGGAGAACTGGAGCATCTGGAGAGTGACCAATTAAAACAAACTCTGCACAGAAAGACTGCCTAGCTGGAATTCAAAAGCATGATGCGGGATCAATGAGGCCACTGCACCACCATGCTATCCCAAACTTGAAATGTATTATACTGCATTAATTTTTAAATCCCACTAAACAAACTGTGTTGCTCCAAAGAGCACTATGTGTTTCTACTCTCAGACCTCAGGGTCTATAATGAGTCACCCCTGAGCCAAGGTGATCTTGTTTTCTGCCTGCTGAATGATACGGAGCTGGTCTAGCATACTTCTTAATGGACCCAGTGAACTGTGCAAATGACTAATGTCCTGTACTGTGAAATTGTAACTTAAATCCAGTACTGTAAATTGTAACTTAAAAGTATGTGCAATTCTATGCATTTTACATTTAGTAAATACCCACACTTTGTTAATTTACTTATAAAGAATTCTTAATATATGTGTATTTGTACCTTGTTAGCATACTTAAGATTATTATTACCCTTGTTATAGGTGTATTTGTGTCTTTTTGGTCTACTGTTATAATTCTGCAATTTCCTTCAGGATTAATAAATCTATCTCGTTCTCAGATCCCCCATACCTGACACAGACATACGCAAACACAAGTTTAGCAGACCACACGACTTTTATTTAGCTGTGGGAAACCCTTCTGAAATGTTTTCCACCTAAACAGTACACAAGCACAATGAAATAAATCACACAGCAATTCTTTCTTTTTCTTTCATTCTCTCCTTCCACCTCCACTCTTCTTCCAGCAAGCTTCATCCCTCTTCTTCCTGACTCTGGCTCCAGGAACAGTGGCAGCTGTCTCCTTTTATCCCACACCTGGGAGCTATTCCGGTGGCCCATTAGCATGGTACAGAAATACTTCCAGGTGAGGCGGTCCATGCAGTACCCCCAGTGGCTAAAAGGGCTGTACCAAACTCCAAATCCTTTGGAGCCCTGTGGGAACTGGTGGGAGCTAAGGCAACCGGGCAATGGGGGGCTATGGTGCAGGGAGTGCTGCCATCTTGCACTGTGCAGATTCTCTCCCCAACTCTTTCCTGTATTTAGGCATCCCAGCCGGGCACACACTATCTATTAGCTTTCTACTCCTTCAGATTATTTTTATGTCCAAAAGTTGTGTTTTGATATTGGCTTCTGACTGGCAATATGTTTCTCAAATATTCTAGGCACTTATTCAGAGTGATAACATACTTTGATATTCATTGTGATTGCTTTTTCTTTGAACTCTGGCAGCAGATTTTTTTTCTTCTTCTTTTGATGATCAAAATTTTTAAAACAGGATTTTGAATTTGTTGTGACACTACGAGCTGTGAAACCCTTTAAAAGTAAAATGTTGTAAACCAGCCATGAGGTGACAAATTAGGAACAAAAGAGTGAATACTGAACGTAAAAGGCATCCGAAAGCTTTCTCAAGTCTTTGCGTTCGCCTAGTTAGAACGCGTTAGGCCACCGTAGACGGGTTTGCGCTGAAGCCGCGAAAACAAAAGCAGGCTTTATGTAAGGAGAAAGCGGCTCTCCGGGTGTCTCTGAGGGCTTGAGTGACCCACCCCCAAAAAGGCTGATAGTGTGGCTAATTGAATATTACAAGGAATCAAGAGAGCAGGAAAGATATTTATTGGGTAAGTTGTAATTGAATATTACAAGGAATCAAGAGAGCAGGAAAGATATTTATTGGGTAAGTTGTAAAGTTTTAGCTTTTTTCCAGTTCAGCAAATGTTTACGAGTTTGATGACAGTCCGACGGATATTATAAACATATTATAAACAAGTAAGAAATCAAGAAAGAAGTCGTGATAAAGGTGGAATTAATTTACTTTTGGGAGTGTACTTCTAGACCAGCTGTCTGTGCAAACCCTCCTGGATGAAATAAGTATCAAATAGAAGGGACTTGCGTTTGCTGAGATGGGTACTGATGCGTAACCCATGGTGTATAAAGCAACTGCCTCACAGGTATATGGGGCTGGGCTCGAAGTCGGGCTTTGACACTCTTTCACCTGTCCTCCTACAGACATGAATGACTGGATAATTGGAGATGATAAATTTGGTCCGGTTGAGAGAGTACCCCGCAGGTACTTGCGTCCCAGCCAGGACAGTTTTTATGTCTTGGCGCTGGTATTGACAGGGCTGGCTCCGCCTCCATAGATTGAATGCAGCGACTTAGAAAATGAATGAGGTGTACGGAATTCCATTCACAGGGCAGAGATGTAATATCAAGTGGAGGAATATTCAAATTACTTGACAGGAAGATTTTTTTTAATGGAAATTGACTATGTACACCAGTTTGACTCAAATAAAATTCAAGATATTTTAAACAGACGTTATTTAAACACATGGATACAGTATTGCCTAACACTGGAGGTTATTGTGAAATTTCTTGTGTTCATGCTTTAGTAAGTTTCCGATTTGTGAAAAATGTAGCAGGGAATTAGGAAAGTGGTGGATAAAAGTGGGGCTTACTTTTCAAAGTGCTTTAGGATTATAAATTTATTACTGAAGATCATTGTTGTCATTTTTTTAAACCTCGCCAATACAGGAGGAAGTGGTTGTCCGGGCCCAGGAATTACGTGTACAGTAGTTATTGAATGGGATTAGATTTTGTCACACTTGTATTATTTTTTGACTGTTCAATTTTTCTAGTCAAAATACACAAATTTGGTCACAAAAAAAGTGAAACGGAAACAGATTTGGAAGTTTTGCTCAATAGCTATCAGCATTGTGTCACCTAAATAATTCAATACTGCACTTTTTAGACAAAAATTATTTGTGTGCACATACATGCTGTACTTTCACTTCTTTATGAGTAGCTAACAACTGAAGAGAAAAAAAACAAATAAATTAGCATAGAGGTGTTTAGGAGAGATGGCAGTGGAGTTTTTAACCAGATTGTTTAATGGAATCAGAGAGGATGCCTGAGGAGTGGAGAAGAAGTGTACTGGTGCTGATGTTTAAGAATAAGGGGGATGTGCAGGACTGCAGTAACTACAGGGGAATAAAATTGATGAGCCACAGCATGAAGTTATGGGAAAGAGTAGTGGAAGCTAGGTTAAGAAGGGAGGTGATGATTAGTGAGCAGCAGTATGGTTTCATGCCAAGAAAGAACACCACAGATGCAATGTTTGCTCCGAGGGTGTTGATGGAGAAGTATAGAGAAGGCCAGAAGGAGTTGCATTGCGTCTTTGTTTTCCTGGAGAAAGCATATGACAGGGTGCCTCGAGAGGAGTTGTGGTATTGTATGAGGAAGTCGGGAGTGGCAGAGAAGTACGTAAGAGTTGTACAGGATATGTACGAGGGAAGCGTGACAGTGGTAAGGTCTGTGGTAGGAGTGACGGATGCATTCAACGTGAAGGTGGGATTACATTACAGATTGGCTCTGAGCCCTTTCTTATTTTCAATGGTGATGGACAGATTGACAGGTGAGATTGGAGAGGATATTTGCTGATGATATTGTGATCTGTAGCGAGAGTAGGGAACAAGTTGAGGAGACCCTGGAGAGGTGGAGATATGCTCTAGAGAGGAGAGGAATGAAGGTCAGTAGGAACAAAACGGAATACATGTGTGTAAATGAGAGGAAGGAAAGTGGAATGATGAGGATGCAGGGAGTAGAGTTGGTGAATGTGGATGAGATTAAATACTTAGGTTAAACCGTACAGAGTAACAGAGATTGTGGAAGAAAGGTGAAGAAGAGAGTGCAGGCAGGGTGGAGAAGAGTGTCAGGAGTAATTTGTGACAGACGTTTATCAGCAGGAGTGAAAGGGAAGGTCTACAGGATGGTAGTGAGACCAGCTATGGGTTGGAGACGGTGGCACTGACCAGAAAGCAGGAGACAGAGCTGGAGGTGGAAGAGTTAAAGGTGCTAAGATTTGCACTGGGTGTTACGAGGATGGATAGGATTACAACAACAACAACAACAACAACATTTATTTATATAGCACATTTTCATACAAAAAGTAGCTCAAAGTGCTTTACATAATGAAGAAAAGAAGAATAAAAGACAAATAAGAAATTAAAATAAGACAACCTTAGTTAACATAAAAAGGAGTAAGGTCCGATGGCCAGGGTGGACAGAAAAAACAAAAAAAAACTCCAGAAGGCTGGAGAAAAAAATAAAATCTGTAGGGGTTCCAGGCCACGAGACCGCCCAGTCCCCTTTGGGCATTCTACCTAACATAAATGAAATAGTCCTCTTTGTAGTTAGGGTTCTCACGGAGTCACTTGATGCTGATGGTTATACAGACTTCTGGCTTTTAATCCATCCATCATTGTTGGAACATCATGGTGCTTTGGGTAGATGGTGGTGGCACAAGCCACCACCAATAGGACACCGGAAAAGGAAACAGAAGAGAGAGTAGGGGTTAGTACAAATTTTGAATGAATAGTTATTATAATGAATTGGATATACAGAGTGTCAGGATTAAATTACAGTGAAGTTATGAGAAGGCCATGTTAAAGTAGTGTGTTTTCAGTAGTTTTTTAAAGTGCTCCACTGTATTAGCCTGGCGAATTCCTACTGGCAGGCTATTCCAGATTTTAGGTGCATAAATAAGGATTAGAAATGAGTACATTAGAGGGTCAGCTCAGGTTCGACGGTTGGGAGACAAAGTCAGAGAGGCGAGATTGCGTTGGTTTGGATATGTGCAGAAGAGAGATGCTGAGTATATTTAGGGAGAAGGAATCGTTTAGTGGCAAAGAGAAGACATTTCGTGATTGAGCTGACTTTTCTGCAATCTAAAAGGGCACTTGGACCTATGGTGCAGCACGTAATCTCTCAATACAGTACAGCGGTTGTAAAAGAAACAATACGTTCACATAATAATTTTGTCACTTTTTAAAGATTTATTTAAACCCCAATCCAGCAGATGGCGGTAAAGCACCTAATCTGTCGTTTACGCACTGGAGAAGAAAGCGAAATGTCGATGTTATGAGCAACAAAAACGGAAAAAGTGGTGTACCTGGCACCTCGGACACGAACGTTTAACTCAAGCTGGGTGACAGCTACTGCTGAAGTCGGAATTGTGTGTCTCGACTGAAAGAGAACAGAAATCCGAAAAGAAGGAGAGGTGAGTGTTTACGATCAGAGCTCTTTATTAAACAGACATTAGGGTTTTCGCATTTTAATAAAGGTTTTCTGGATTTGTTTTTATAGGGAGCATTTTCTTGCGTTTAACATAAGCAGGACTGACAGATGAACATGCTTTATCGGCCTTTCGTCCAGTGGTCCAGGATGGACTGCGGTTGCGAGTTGATGCTTCCGTGGGCCCGCGTGTCCACGCTGCTTACTGACCCCCCGTCACTGCACCTCATTTTTACTTTGCATTTGTAAAAGCCGCTTATGTTAGTCCTGGTGTTGTCTGTCAGTGTCCGTACCGATCGCATGAAGCGGAGCTGGTACTGCCCACGGGTGCCGTGTGTTCGTTTGTGGGCTTTATGCTATGACTCGTACCGTTACTGCTGACGCTTGTTTTCTCGAGTTTGTGTTCAGCTATGGCATTGGAGAAAAGATGTTTGTATTTAATGTCATACATTTAGAAATTTGGGGAGGAAATCGTTATAGAGCAATTATTTATCTTTTGTCAGTGTCAATACAAATGGAACACTACTATTAAAACACAAACTTTCCGTTTAGAACTCTGAACAAATGCAGTCGTGTATATTTTTAATTTCTACAAAAGTAACATATTAGTTTGTGTTTAATTCAGTTAGTTCTCTCAGTTTCAACTGACAGCTGTAAAATGCCTTATTATTATGAGTAAGTGTTCTCACGAGTAATGTAATCTCCAGGGTTGGTTTCTGTTCCTGATTCAGCTGGGAATGGTCTCAGGTCAAGCTTTCCTAAGGGTGCGAATGTCTTCCCTAGGCATTGCACTTATTCTGGGGATCCAAAGAAACGATCCTGTGCAGAGCTGAGAAAACATTGATCCTTTCATTGTGTGAAACCATTTAATTTAGTACAGGTTAATTAAAAGTAATAGTTTACCCAACAGTATCCAGTGCAAGGACTAATCCCAGATAAAGTGCCCTTATCCAAGTCCTTTTTTGATTGAATTTCTCTCAGTGCTGAATTCAAGTTACACTTTTGCACTGGTTTGTCACTTGACACTGGAATAATGGAGGCAGTCTTGTCACAGTTATTTCACCACAATCATAGCAAAATATTGTAAAACCCACTTAATCCAAATCAGATTTTCAAGGAGCGTGAGCCTATCCTCATATAATACTGGGTCAAGGCAAAAAACAGCCTTGGACAGGGAACCAGGCCATCACAATGCCCGAGCATACTCACAGTGAACTGGTAGGGAATTGCCAGTTAAAGTAACCAGAACATTTTTGAGGATGTGGAAAGAAAACTCCTACAGGCATGGGGTGAACATAGAAAAGATCCACACGGACAAAGACCATCGTGGAGTTCAAATCAAATCCAGAATGCTAGATCTGTGAGGATGCTGTGCTACCCACAATTACCACCTTGCTGCCATACTCAGTCTTTTTTTTTTCTTCTATTTTCCTAGCACCTTTATGTAGCACATGTATGTTCATGCCAACCAGGTCTGAACAATCTAGTGTTGGGGTCTGTTGGGTTCAGGTCAGGTGTTCTGCTTTAAAATGTTTAAACTGTCCCAGAAATAACCAGTCTCTTTGTGTCTTTGAGTTCAGTCTCTTTATTATTTTGTTTTTAAATGCACAAATAAACAGGGTTCTTGACTTTATACAACTGAAATAATTTAGTACCCCCAGCCTGTCTCGCCTTGCATTAGAAAAGCCAGTATCCCACCACAACTGAGAAATATCTTTGTGCAACAAACTTCCTACTTATTCATCCAGCTTCATAAATGATGGCACAAATAAGATTTTGATTTTTGTATGCTGTATTTAATTTATGTGAACTCGGACTTTAAAAAGCTTTTTCTTTGAAAGTCAGCATAGTTACACAGTCTTTGGTGCATCTGCTTCATAGCTCCAGAATTCTTGGTTCATATATTCACCGACTCACTCTCACTGCCTCTATGCAGATTGCTCCACTTCCTATTGGATTTTCATTATAACATTATACAAAGTTATTGTCTGTTATACCTGTCATTTTTATCACTCTTTATTTAATATTGTTTTTTATCAATATGCTACTGCTGGAGTATCTGAATTTCCCCTTGGGATTAATAAAGTATCTATCTATCCATCCATCCATCCATCGTCTTTAAGTTAATGAATTTTATAGGAGAACTGCGTGAATACCCATGTAAAAACTTGCATGTGGACAGTGTATTAAATATAGCTCATATTTTATTCAATATTGCATACTAAGTAAGAATAGGTGATATAGACTTAAATTGATATTGTTATTATTTTGAACAAATATTCAATATATCTCAGTATGTTCTCAAAACATATTGGGTTTCCTTGCATATGAGTGAAAATTAATGGTATGTTTTCTAATGATAGTTCCCACTGGAAGCATGTACAGTTAAAACCGTAAAAGCCCCAGTACTGAGCCCGACTGGGCACCATATTTAACTACTGAGTATAATGATGGAATACTGTCAGCACATTTCTGTATGTATGAGAATTGATTTGATAAATAAGAAAAAAAACTAGGCCTAAACAGTGCCGGTGACCTTGTCATTTTCCAGCATGTATAATAAAATAGAATGTTCAATGTTTTAAAATGCTGCGCATAGATCTAACAACATAATTGCTGTGCAATTCCCTTCATCAGAGGATATTATAATGTTGTTTACACCATGGATTAGTGCTGTGCCATGCCATTTGCAGTTCATCACACATAATTATCCCAAGGCCACCTCCTTGACCAGTATCTCTTGATTTATGAAGGAATGTATAAATGTTTGGTGCTGCCTTCAGCAAAGGTTATAGTTTTATCTCACTATAGTGAGTTATCTGTAGGTATCATTGAGAGGACACAAGTCAGATTTTGTACTTAATATAATACCATTTAACAAAGCAGCTTTATTTCCAAGAGAGCAAATGTTTAGTGACAGTGTTTTAACTGCAAGGATCTTTTTGTACTGGTGATATATTTTTTGTTTTTATATGAATTAAATTACTAATATAGGTACCCCTAGTGGCGGATATGATTTTAACTTGATCTAATTATGTTGTTTATTCTTTGGTTATCAAGTGATTTAAAGTTAGCTTCAGGGCTTAATTTATAAAATGCCCCAATGCAGGGATTCCAGGAGATGTGATAACACAACACTATAATTTAACCATTCAGGACAGACTTTGTCACAGTCATTAGGAAACTCAATTCAACTGCTAAACAAAAATACAGTCAATATGAAAATAAAATGGCCAGTAATGCAGTTCATACCTGATACACAAATATTTTAAGGAAAGAAAAACAAACTGGAAAGCTGCTATTTTTATTTATTATCTTGTAATGTTTTAGTAGTTGAGCACGCATGAAATGAACAGATGAGGGCTTACATGCAGTGCAGACATCTAACTTCTAGTTAAGGATTAAACAATATCAAAATTTCACATCATGATTATAATGACCCAAATTATCATGATTATTGGTATTATCAAAGTATTGTTAAAAACTGCACCCTCTGAAATGTATTAAACCAGTTGTTTTATTGTCAGATGCTATAGATAAGTGTAAATACACTACAAATAACTTACATGAATAACATTTATGTCCAGTTTGCAGTAACCACAAGTAAACATTCACTAAACATTCAACAGTATCAAAACACCTACATAAGCCACTCCAATATACAAATGTCAACATTAAAATGTCTCAAATAAGTAGAAGCAACTTGCATCTCCTCATAAAGAAATAAAGTACTTCTGGCCTAATCTCCTATATGTACTCAGTTTCCTTTATTGTAATGTGAAATGTAAAAATGTCAACATATTTTCTTTGTCTTGCATGAGGCAAGCAAACACGCACAGGTTTTAGCTGCATCATTAATATAGCTATAAACAGCTAATTCTCTACTATGTACAGGGTTTCAAATTCAATATTTATAAAAAGCACTATGATATAATATTTCATGCTTTTTTTATTGCCACAGCTTATTCTTTCTAATGTTTACAGTAATTTATGAAAATTGAGAAGATGACATTATCAGTTAGTCTTTGAAATAGTTTAACTTTCAATAAATAATGGTTTAGTTTTGCTTGTGGAGAGTTGTGAAAGCAAAAAAAAAATCAAAGAAAAGAAAACAGGCTAAAAAAATAAATATATTTTTTTCATCCATACTGTTTTACATGTCAAAGTATAATTTTCTGGAGCTTTAAGGCAGTTGAGTGATCAACACAAGGTCATGTGAATGCTGTTAATTTAAGAAACTTTGAGATATTTAATTAAAATATAGTTAGTTTATCCTTATCTTAGCTGGCAGAGTAGCACACACTTTTTAGCACTGCCACTTTATAGATCCAGTGTTCTTGGTTCAAATCCAGCCCCTGATTGTCGTTGTGGACTTTGCTCGTTCCCCCGGTGTCACTGTGCTTTTCTTCTGGGTGCTCCAGTTTTCCTCCCACATTCTCAAAGCCCTGTACATTTAGTTAACTGGTGCCAGTGTGGGTGTGTGCATAGGTGGGCCCTGTGATGGACTATTACCCTGTTCAGGCCCTTTTTCTACATTTTGCCCAGTCCTACCAAGATAGGCTCCTGCACCACCCTCTTCAGAATTGGAGTAATTGGGTTTGAGTATGACTGTGACTATTACCAGGTTGCCACTGGACATATTTGCTTTGAGATTACTATGACTTGTTGCCCAGACCAATGAACACTTAAAAAGACCATTAATTGTGGTACCACAGGCCTCATTTTTATTCTTCTTTAACGTCTTTCTTTTCTGAGTTACAGTGGTGGCAGTATTACCTATGCTACAGCAGATTTTCTTGAAAGTTGAGCATTGTTTACCTTTTTGTTTGTGTGTCACTGATTTTGTTTTACTTTTCAGTTTCAGGCTTAAAGGCAATACATCCACTGAAGACTTTATAAAGAAATGACAATTATAAGTGTGTTGAAGTGTCACAGCGTGACACAAATTGGCAGCAATCAGTTCATCCAAAAAAAAAAAATGATGCTGAATACAACTTAACTAAACAATCCAAGTCAATTTCTTGAATATGTGTATTAATTTTAGCATAATTCTATACTCCAACCCATTTTTAGCCTTCACTTTAGGAAAGTTTAGATGAATTTCTTATAAATTACAGTTTAAACAAAAGGACACCGCATGCTAACAGTAACAAAAAAAAGAAAAAAAAAAAACAGTATCTGTCCTACTTGTGGTGTGATGTGAAATACGGGGGAGTGTATTTATTTTTTCATTGACAAAGTTCAAGCATTTTCTGGGTGCAAGTTAATTAGTCAAAAGTGTGCTTTGCAATATGGTAGTCGCTGCACCTCTTATTCCCCTTGCGCTGCTTGTCATGTCATACATTATGCAACAGAACAGCTAACATTTTATGGATCTTTGCTTAGCAGAGACTTGTTTTGCCAGGGAGACAAAAGAGCACATTTCAGGCATGGCATATTCCAGGATGTCTTTTTCATATACAGCAACGTTACTCTTAGATAATGTACTGCTTGAACTGTCATCCTGGGAAAACCAAACCATTTGCAAACAGCAGTGCTAACCCTGCCTTTTCTGAATGCTGCCTTTTCTCATCCTCACTTTATTTTTGATCACACTTAACACTGTCCGACCATGTGGGTGTAATCAACATAGACATACTTAAGAAGAACACTTGAAATTTTGTGGTTTTTTTTTTTTTTTTAAGATTCAGAAGAAGTTGTGGAAATTTAAAGAGCTGAACACTATAATATTGGGTTTTGCATATTGATTTTTATTAAATATTGAATCCAATTTAAAATTTGATGTATGGCTGAGCCCAATACTAAACAGGACACACTGCCACTTTTTAATAATTACTAATAATAATTGAATAATTATAATAATAATTAATTTTCATATCCATCTTTCAGACTATCATAATCACAATGCTCTTATTGCTTTTTTATTGTGAATTTTAGGGCTATCAAAATGAATGTCAATGATTAAAAATAATCATTCTGTATATTATAAAAGGTCTCATTTAAAGTTAAAATGCTGACATGTACGTGAATGGTTGCTTCATTTACCTGCCACAAGTTTTCAGCATCGTGTTACTATGTAATATTACTGTATAACAGATCTCTTTTTTTGAACATCACTTTCATAATCAACCTATTTCCAGTTTATTACGCACACTCCTTCGCAATGCATTTTAGGGCAGATTTTGTCTCGCATCTCTGCTCTTAGATCTACATTTGTGCTAAGAAAATATTTTTAAGCACTTCTCCAGAATTTTGAAAGTATTGTTCTACAGTTGAGTCTGTTCCGATTCACTCCTGAATCTTGAATCTCTAAACAACAACTGCTTTATATTACGACTGGTAAGCATCCATCGCAGCAATCAACAGCTGGTTTCCTTTCAACACTGTTCATAATGGTCAGTGTGGCTGCTTTAAATCACCCTGCAGCATACTGTTAATTTGTTAGTTTTCAGTTTCCCTGTAGTTTTGTTGTAGTTTACAAATCAAAGTAAAACAAATTAAATTAGAATGGTCATCTGGGGTACATTGCTTTTAAATGGTGTACTCAGTGTAGTTTACATAATTCATCCATTTTCTAGCCTAAAATCATCTACATTCATTGCCCATTACCGTCTAATGGCCTCGGAGTACATATACTGTGTATGAGAGATTTGGATTTGTAGTGTGAAAACAAACAGTAAAAGCCCAAAACCACAAATACAGCAAGATTCAAATTAATGTCATTGTGCACAAAATTGCACAACATGCTGATAGAGGTAATCTGCTGTGGTCCTGTGTACAGCAGGAGCATTAGCATCATGGGTAGACTGTTCACAATTGGGAATTGCACTGTGGAAAGAGTTCTTCTTCCGGTTATTTTGCATTTGGGGTGGTTGAAAAACAGAGTAATCCTCCTCTTGATCGACTAAGAACAGTTAAAGCAGATATTTGAAGGGCTGTTAACAACATTTGTCAACATACAGTACACAGTCTTCCTCGGGACTCCAGAACAATACTAAGGTTGCAGGGGAGATGTTGAGTGTAAGTTATGTATGTCATTGAAAAGCGTGGTGTCTGCTTTTATGTGAAAATTGAGTAGTTCTATATATCACGTCAGTCCATTATAAATAAAGATGATAATAATAACCATGGTGCCAGCCAAAAAGAGACTGAGGTACTAACTGAGGTCCCCAGTCCCACTCTGTGACCCCATAGACCGGTGAGTATAGTAGGTCCTTGGAAATGGCAGATTCAGTATTTTCACAGAAAATTTTTAAATTCTTTATTTATTCCTGAATGATTGTACATATCAAGAGCCAGAATAAACATGAGCATCTCTAAAGCAATCTACCACCAGGGGAATAGGGACTATAATTTTATAATGAAGATTTCTCTGCAGTGACAGCAAGCCAATCTATAATAAAATACTAATTATAATTAAGGATGTGGCACACCCTTAAGTCAGAAAAGCATGTGCACATTCATACTGTCTTGTTGTTCTCTTAAATGTTTGATGTGACTGCTTCCTTTATTATGTACAGATTGAAAGATGAAGCTAAAAAGTGTTGTTTTGTTATGGTTCTGAAGAAATTCTGCTCTGTCCTTTTTATAGAGCCAATAAAATTTAACAATGGAGATGTGCCACACAGTCCCAGAGATAAATGATGGAATATACATGTGAAGATGGGGTCTACTCTCAATAAACAACACAATGTTCGCATTAAGGAGGAAGAATGTGAAAAAGAGGCAATTAGTGTTAATGGTGACCCTGAGCCAAAACCGGCTGGTATTGACTTGCCAGAACATAAAAGTGCAAACTTTATAAAGGAAGAAGACATTAAATCGGAATGTTTTTCTGATTTTATGCATCATGGTGGACAGAAGGACACAGAATTGTACTCTCCACAAAGTACACATTACTCTTTTCACGTGAAGACTGAATCATTTGAGTCTGCTATCAAAACCGAGAATCTTTCATCTGAAAGTCATACAGAAGTGGGTAAGTGAACATGAATGTGAGGTACAAATATCAGATAAGGTAGGGCATGTCTTTTTGTACTAAATTTGGATGGATTCAGACAAATGCAAATCTAAGGGCCGACAGCATCCTTGCCTCTATCTCTGTCTGCATTAAGCACACCAGGGCCCGAGTTTCATTTTTGACGAGGAATGGGATTTTGTGGTAATGCAGGAATTCAGTATGTGTTTTAAAAAGAATGATGTGATGATCGCCATGTACTAACTGGCTTATCTTACCATGTGCATATTCTACATTTATTTACTGATGGTATCTGTTTGTTAATTTAAAAATATACCCTGTTGAAAATAAATACTAGCAGAATATCACTGCCTAATGAAGTTGTAAATAGATTAATCAGGATGGTTTCATTTCCAGCATCTCATTTACAAAAAAGAAAATAACAAAAAACAACTTTTTAAAACTGATTGTGTTAGATCATATTTTTCAGATTAGGTTTGTCAAGAAATCCCATTGTCATGTTCTTGACATTTATGTTTGTGTATGTACGTGTGGGAAATATTACCAGGTTAATAAATGGACAGGTAAAGTTTACATTAAATTCCATATATTTTTATTATTTGTAATTTTTTTGTAATTTATACTTATAGTTATATTTACACAGAGAACCACAGACACATGAAATAAAGTACCAAGTGGCCTGATAGACAGTAGGGACCTTTAAAACTCAACTTGATGTTATGTTGAAGAAATTCTATGAATATAACTGGTGAGCTTGTTAGGTTCAATTGCAGGTTCTCTTATATGCTGTATATATATGTCATAAACTATAATATATTTAATAAATCTCATTCTTTTTTGTTTGTTTTTAACAGTTCTCCCCACATTAACGTTGCCTTTGTTAAAATTAACCATCCAAATCCACTATTTTAGAATTTCAGTCCTTCTCAGAGAGGGTGCAGTGTAATTTAAATAATTAAAAAGATATTTATGATAACATTTTACAACAAAAAATGCATACATACAAATTTAAAGTCGAATCACATTCAGAAAAGCCATGTCCACAAAAAAGGCATGGAAGTTTTCAATTAAATCACACTTTGTAACTTGATATAACAAATAGGTCAGAACACTTTTCTTGGCTTTACATTATAAGTTAAATTACTGAAAAGTGATGAGAATTGTGGGAATGCATTTCCTTTGGGGGTGAGGGGGGAGTCATTTTATTCCCTAAAGTCAGTGTCAGATTTACTTCTTGAAACAAATCCAATGAGTTTTTTAGACAGCAGGCATGTCACGATTAAGAACTGTGGAGAGCTACAGATTACTGGGAGATTAGGTTTATTGAAGTGTCCCACCCATGGTTGGGGAAACACGACTGTGCTCTGTAAAATAATACTTTAGTGGAGAAAGTGAGTAGAGTCTCTCTTATGACAACACTTTCTGTATATCAGCACACAAGAAACAACACAGATAATAAACTATTAAAAACATCTAGTTCTATATTTTTAGTTATTAAAATAACAAAATTCTGTAAAGTGACAAATTGTTGATTTTTTTTTATTATTGATCCCATATTGCTGGTGCACTGAAGATTTTTTTTTTTTTTACTAAATTCTGTAGTAGTAAAAGGAGTATCATCATCATCTGGACATCCTTTAAGAAATCAATTCTGTTTGTATCATTTGACACCACCTCCTACCATGTCTTCTTTGGCCTTATCCCCTCCAGCTCTATCTTGGTACACTTTTTTGCTCCACATGTACAAGCCACCTTAGTCTGTTTGTACTCACTACAACACATATCGCCTCCACATCACGTCCTTCACATTCCTTCGTCGTCTTGTCATACCATGACACTCCTCATAGCCACCTGATCATTAACATCTCAATTCCTTAGGGCTTTGCCTCGTGTTCCATCTTTATCTGTCATGTTTCACTTCTATAGACCACAACGCTCCTAACACAACTTTCATAAATCTTTCTCCCTACAGTGACAGAGATCTTCCTTTAGAGGTCAAAATAGAGAGTAGCTTCCAGAATTTCTTCCATGAAGAAAGGAAATAAAAATTAAAGGAGTAAAACCTAACCTTGTAGATAATAATATAGGTAGGACTGGTGTCTTTACTGGCAACAGGTATGTAATATGCAGTAAAATGGCAATATGTCCGATAAGGCTTTCCAAGTAGTCCCTCATATTTCTGTTTTGAAAGTTCAGATAACATTTAAATGCTACAGTTCTGTTCTTCTAACACAACCGTTACAATAACGTGTGTCCACACATTAACTCATTCACATACTTCCCAAAATAACTTCTTTTCATTCAAGAGTCTTAATGTGATTTGCAAACACAAACTCCCTTTTTTTGTTGATGTTGGTGAATTAAATTACAGTGGTGGGGTGAAAGGACAGCTTACAGAGATTTAAAGCCATAGGCTGAACTGCTATTTGTTCAGATGTGAGATTTTCTTTACTGTCCCTGGTATTTTTCTTAAAATAACTAATTCTTCGCTTTTCATTTGAAGCAGGTTTTCAAGAGGAAGGCAGCTCTTGGGCTTCTTCACTCAGTCCAGATTTGCTTCAGAGTTCTTGTGCTTCCTCACTGATACCAGATTTGCTTCCGAGGAAAATTCAACGTAAACCACATGTTGAACAGCAGAGACTTCAAACTGGAGTGAACCAGTATTGCTGTACAGAATGCGGCAAGCAATTCCCACACAAATGTCGTCTTCAGGAACACATGAAAATCCATACTGGGGAGAAACCATATTGTTGCACCGAGTGCGGCAAGAAATTCCCCCACAAATATCGTCTTCAGGAACACATGAGAATCCATACAGGCGAGAAACCATACTGTTGTAATGAATGTGGCAAGAAATTCCTGCATAAATGTCGCCTTCAGGAACACATGAGAATCCATACTGGAGAGAAACCGTATGGCTGCATGGAATGTGGGAAGCGGTTTACACAAAAGGCTTACCTTCAAGCACATAAAAAAATTCACACTGGAGAGGAAAAGCCGTATTGTTGTACTGAATGTGGTAAGCAATTCTTGTACAATTGTCGTCTTAAGCAACATATGAGGATTCATTCTGTACAAAAGTCATATGGTTGCACTGAATGTGGCAAGCAGTTTGTGCACAAGTATAATCTTAAACAGCATATGAGAATCCACACTCTACAGAAATCCCACTGTTGCACAGAGTGTGGGAAGCAGTTCCTGCAAAAATGCCATCTTAAGCAACACATGAGAATCCATACCTTGCAAAAATATTGTTGCAGTAAATGTGGCAAGCAGTTTCTGCACAAATGTCATCTTAAGCAGCACTTGAGAATCCATACTGTAAAGAAATCTCATTCCTGCACTGAGTGTGGCAAGCAGTTTCTACTTAAACGTCGTCTTAAGACGCACATGAGAGTTCATACTGGTGAGAAACCGTATTGCTGCATGGAATGCGGGGAAAGATTTGCAAAGAAAGGCAATTTTCAAGCACATATGAAAATTCATACTGGAGAGGACAAGCCATACAGTTGTACCGAATGTGGCAAGAAATTCTTGTACAAATGTCGTCTTCAGGAACATTTCACAGTCCATACTGGGGAAAAACCATATTGCTGCACTGAATGTGGTAAGCGGTTTATGCGAAAGACTTACCTTCAAGCACACAAACGAATTCACACTGGGGTAAATCCATATTGCTGCACAGAATGTGGCAAGCAGTTCCTGTACAAGTGTCGTCTTCAGCAACACACAAGAATCCATACTGGACAGAAGTCATCCGGAGCACAACGATCAAAAGCCCGGAGATTGGAAGGAGCTGGTTCTTCATCCATGATTGGCAAGTCCGCAAAGTATCAGCCAATCATAAGCCGGTCACATGAGCCAACCAGCATAAGCCCCATGCAAGCTCCAGAGTCCACTGTGTGCATTTTGTGGGTTGTGGGAGGTAGTTGTCTTTCAGAATCGTTTTCTCAACCAAACTGAATGGATGCAGTTTATTGAAGTGAGTGCCTTTAAGCAGTGTTTGATTGAGCTGTCTGCTTGATTTTTTGGACCCATCTTAATGGGAATTGCTGCACAGACCCTTTAAGCATTTTAACAATGGCAGGAATTTAAGTGAAGTGGATGGCTCATGGAGAACGTGTGCTATAAGAGTGTTATCTTTACGGGGTTTTCATTTTGAACCGTTTGGTGGTGTATGTTACATTAGAACACCAGTGAACTCATTACAAGTTGTTTTGCAGACTGTTTTTAATTCCCTGGTTCTCATTTTTCCAAACTCTGTTTTATTTATTTACTAAGTTTGGTTCATTTTGACAAGTACTATACTTGCATTTGAATGAAAACAAGGGCAGTTTACTTTCAGAGAGCCAACCACACTAACTATGTGAAATATCACCTGGTAAGTCAGCCAACCTGTGACAAGCCAGGATTTTCAGCAGCTAGGGAAATAGTGACAAATATAGAGTGATGGGGTAAGTTGTACAGACCAATCTTAATGTATTTTTATATGTGCTCATTCTGTATTTACATAGTGATGACATATGTTTTATAACTTGATCTTAAGTGCTGTACTGTCATAGTAAGAGTGGCATGTGCCCCCAAGCAGCTGAGACTTTAAAAATCAGCCTTACACTTGTTAGTTGTTTATATGTTCATATTGGTCTGCCTTAGTTCTGTGCCACTAACCTATGAGAACTACTTAAGCTGCTGCATGTCCGTTGCTGCAGCTGTCGCTGGCAAAATAAGGCTTTATGCTTCACTTTATGGAGAATGAGTTATTAACTCAACAAGTGATGGCATAGAAGACCTGTTTAGTAAGTCACTTTGGAAAAAACATTTGTCAAGTACATGTAAGGAGGAGTGCCGAGAGTAAATGATTGTGGTATGAACATACAAAACAAACTCAACGTGAATAATAGGAAGTAACAGGTTCTGTGGGAATTAAAGAATGCCTGGAAGCACTGAAGATGGCAGAGGCTGAAATGCAGTAAAGCAGTGGTGAAGGGACACACTAAATGCCCAAACACCTGGAGATGAGCTGACTGTGTTTATAATGGAGAACAGAAGTGACAGAGCCAGCAGAAGGCCCTCCACCCAGAGATGGAGAAATGCAGCAGCCTGTGTGTCTCGAGTGTTTTACTAAGATATCCTTTTACAATTAGTCACAAAAATAATGTTAACTAACAGCTTGCAACTTTGTGTTCAGTACGCATTAACAGTGTCGCTAACTAGTGAACATAATTAGCTCTTTGTGAAAATAGTAAACTTGCTGCAACATCGTATGGTGTTTACTCAGTTTTGCTAGAATAAAATGTAATTCCAAGTATAGGTTTTGTGTTCTGTTTTTGTTTTTTTCCAGTATTTTGTATTCCTGTCTTCTTTCTTCTCACCCCATTTTTGTTCAGCTCTCCTAGCTTCTCCTTCCATCTCCTCCATGTGTTGTTTTGCCTGGCAGTGGATGAGGATGTCAAGACAGCCTTTTGTGAATGTATTGAATTTATCATACACTATGCTGCATTATGGTTAACGCAGGAAAAATCATTAACAAGGGTGTGGATGTGTGTGTGTTTTGAATCCTGACTTTGTCACTGGTCACCTCCTCTCCGTTTCACAGGCTGGCCGTGAACCTGAGGCCTCAGAATCTGCTTCACTGAAGGGATGTCCCTGCTACTCAAGTAAGCATGAAGGCTTTGGGCCACGAGGGTATTGTATCACATGATGGTGATGGGCTAGTTCTCCCTCTACCTACAAACAGAGGTCTGTAAAGTCGATCATGGAGTGCCTGTCTATTTTCTTCCAACCCAAACTTTTAATTAAATCCCAATACTTGCCAATAATAGATCTTATTTAATTTTATGGCTTGTTAGAATTTTCATTCTGCAATGCCAGGTCATTCTTACACCGTATTTTTTTCCATTTCCAATTTCTGAAGCAGATAAGTAATTCTAAGTCCTAAACAGACATTTCACAATGACTGCACAGATGGCAATGGAATCAAGTTAGATGGAGATGTGCTAACTCCTTTGTCATTTGCATTGTATTGCTAACAAGGAGTCATTAAAAACAATGTAGCTGTTTAAGACTAAAATAAACAGGAATATTAACAAGCGCATCGACTAAGTGAAGCAAAAAAATATAATCAGCAATAATTGACTTCTCATTAAGAAATCGAGTTAGAACAAAACTTTGCAACCACTACAGCCCCCTAGGACTGATTTTTGCAGAACCCTACCCTCCACCCTGCCCTTTCCCTTTTAGTGGCCCGGCTTGGGTTTGGTTATGCATGCATTCATTCTAAGGGCCAGTATGGTGGTGTTTTTATTATTCTATCCCAACATTTTGAGCTACTATTGCGTAGCACAGGAGCTTTCGGGTTCAGTTTGGGGTGAGCCCTAATGGCTGTAGGTTTTCATTCCAACCAATGTCACAATCAGTATTTGTCTTACTTTTTATTGATCACTTTGCTTAGTTTTGTTCAATTCCTAAGTATATGCACTCTCTGCCATAACTTTAAATGCTTATGTTTCTTTTGTCTTTTTCTTTTTAATGTATCCATTTGTTCGGTGTGTTCCCATAATATTCTCCTGATACTAATGATTAACAATGAGCATTGCAGACACAGTTGCAAGTGATATCGAATGCCAAAAAGGAGCAGCTGTTTACTGCCATTTTCATTTGTCTGTTAAATTTGTAAGAAAAATCTGTTCGCCAACAGGCAAGTGAATGTGACACTGAAGTCACTGCTTCCTTATGCATTCAGTGTTGTCAACATTTGGGTACAAATGGGCAAGAGCAAACACTAACAAAAATGCATTTCATGTTCTGGTGTATTTCAGAATTTCATTGAATAAGAGTAAAAATGGAAAACTCACTAAACAATGGGATCGATATAAGCATGAAAGATATGCCCATTGTGACATTGGTGGCCATATAAACATGCAGCCTCAGCTGAGTCACTGGCACAGGTAATGTGAAGTATTCAATGTTTTTTGCCATGTATTTTAAATGTAAGCGAAATCATCCCATCTTTGAAAGGTGACTCAAACACCTGCCACCACAGCAGGGCGCTCAAGCAGACTCTAAAAACAAGTCCTGTTCAAAGCAGTCTGCTAGCTGTCTACAGCCTGGAACTCCCAGTGATCTTGGGTTGTCTTAATGGGCAGTTGTTTTTTGAGTCAGGTAAACCTCCAAGAACCCTAATCTTAAACACTCTATTGGCATCATCTCCACCTACTGTACCTGTACTTGGAACTCCAGGGTTGAGGCTCTGGGCAGCAGAGATATGTTCTTGAAATGATCAAAGAGCACTGCTTTAGGCTGACTTGGAAATGTTATTCTGCTTACAGTGCCATCAACTGTGACAAAGTAACCACAACACTCCCTCTTTTTTTACAAATCGCTCTTGTTAGGAGAATCCCGATTAAAAATCTACAGAGATAATTGCAGCCGTCAGCAAAGTGCTCTTGCTACTCCAGCTGTTGTCTTCTCTACATGCTGCATATAGACCTTTGGAGTGTGGAAGGTTATGGAGGGCAGCAATTCCGAAGTCCCAGGGTTTAGCAGATAGGCAGCCATGGTGCTCCAGTGTCAACGTGTTTGAGGTCAAATGGTTTGGGGGTTTCAACATGCCAGGTTGTGGTAACACTTTTTGTACCTTTAGGGTAATATTTTTGTTTTTTTTGATACAATAACCCAATGTCTAGAGTTTTATCCCTTCTTTTCTGGACGTCTCCGCAAAACAAACAACTGTCCCTGCAGAGCCCAAGAAATGCCTTCTCGTGAATTTATAGAGCACACAAGTGATACAGTATCAAATTTCAAAAGCTCGATGTCAAATTTTAAAAGCATAATATCAAATTTAAAACTCATGATATTAATGTTTTGAAAGCAAATATCAAATTAAAGGTATTAAATGTTTCAATGGCTTGCCATATTAATTAGCAACCAGTCACACTATCTCGGGAAAGTCGAGCAGCAATGTAAGGTCCGGGGTCCATAGCGCTTTGAATTGAGGTACATGGTGGGATTATTTTTGACGTCGTCTATAAATTTGAAAGACCGTACGTAGTTTGGGTTGTTTTCAAAGCATTTTGATTGATTTTCATTTCTTTGCCAGGGCCTGATTTACACATTTCTAAGCACATAGTTCTGTGCCCCCTACCACCCCCCCTTCAAAAAGTTGATTTACAATTTTCAATGTAATATGTAATAGTTTATTTTTGAAACATGTAAGCACTTAATACAATCTTTATAATCTTTGAACCACATTATATTTTTAATTTAAAACTACACTACTTATGAAATTGCATAACATTAACACCTACAAAAAAAACTTTCCATCGAGTTTCTTCAAGTCGTCTTAAACACCTACTAGAATTTCTTCCTTCGCGCTTTTGTCCATGAAAAGGCTTCAATTGTTTCATTGAAGTTGACAGATCTTGTTAAATCTGCTTCAATGCAAAGAAGTGCAAGGGCATTCGGCTTATTTTGCTGCATCGTAGATCTTAAATGTTCCTTGATTCGTTTCAGAGAAGAAAAAGACCTTACTGCCGAGGAACTCGTTGCTGGCGTGCAGACAAATATTCTTAAGATGTAAACGTTTGGATAACCTGTTTGTAGACCTTTTTCTCATAGTCACTTGCAAAGTGCTAAGAGGTTTTTAGTCCCAATGTTGCAATCAGTTATGTGAGATTTCAGATGGACAAGTTCATCGCATAGAGCGGGTTCCAGATCATCTTTGAAAATCAAAAGCAGGTTTATTCCCTCTTCACGTTATGTATATGGATGTAAATTTAAAAAACAGCATTTTTTATATGTCCTTTTCAATATAATGCTCAAAAATTAGTAAACATTTGGTTATTTCTTCTGTATATACGCCCATTTCCCCGACTGCTGCGCCCTAGGCCATGGCCTGAGTTGGCCTTATGGGAAATCTGATCCTGTCTTTGTCATCAATTACTGCAGTAATCTATTTGCTATGAGAATTTTAAATATACTATTTATTTATTTGTCTCTCCTTAGAAGAGTGCACTTTTGCTAACAGTAACCAGTCTCATTTCCTCCATGGGGATCATGGTTTTGAACTACAAAATACTACAACGGGAGTGGGCACCGGACATCACAGCGCGTAACCTTATTTACGCGCGCCTTTATTCGCCGCGCCCAATTGAGGTCGCCCTTTTGGAGCTCGCCTTTTCGTGCGCGCGCTTATTGAAGGATACCGTTAAAAGTCTCTGTGTTTCGGGACTTCATTCCAAAAAGTCATATCTCGTCCCAAGATTTTTTTACTATAACAGAGAGATGACTTTTGTCTTGTGTCTCCCATTAGAGCCTGCCACAGATTGTATGCTGACTGGTTCTTTAATACAAGATAAGTATGAAAGTACGTGTTATATTCTTATGGTTATTTTGTCACGTCTGTGGCTTTGTAAGTGAAACAACCTTTCCAGTGTCATTCCAAGAAGCTATTGCCCCCTGCTGGGCACAGTCCCCATAACAGACTGCTGCATTCACCATTTTTTGTGATGTAATGTGCTCAAATGTTAGTATGTCAAGTATGACGTGGGGCTCCAGCCAGTAGCTCTCTCCTCAATCCTGTACCATTTGTTCTGATTGCTTTTTTATTGTTCCAATATCTCAAATTAGTTTATCTTTCCTGGATTTCTTATAGTTACCATATATTCAGAACATACCAGTCCACTATTCTTTTCCTAAAACTTACCACAGTTGTAAACATAAAGTAAAACTTACTTTTACTGTGCATTTTATTTTTATTTTTTGGACGTTTATTTTTAACTTACTTTTTCATGTTTGTTTCCATTTACATTCTCTTTCTTGTTTCAAAAAACGTGATGTTGTCTATAGCCATCTTGAAAACACTTTGGCAAGACGTTAACTTTCCCTTTTTTGTCTATCTTAAAGCAGGGTTAGGCAACGTCGGTCCTGGAGTGCCACAGTATGTGCAGGTTTTTGTTCCAACCCAGTTCCTTAACGAGAACTCAATTATTGCTGATGAAGCACATATTGCTTAAGTGACATTTTAATGCTTCATTTTAGTGGTCTCGCTTGTTAAGGTTCTCCAACCTTAATTGCTTATTTCAATCTTAAACTGCTGCATTCAGTGTTTTAATTGTTCCTTATTAGCAATAAGATGTAAAAGACAAAGCAGCCAGCAGTTCTCCAGCTAGCTTTTTTCCAATTACATCTGTGTGTGTTCATCATGCACTGTTTGATTTAATAAAACACTTAATAGAAAAATGTGACAGACTGAAAATGATCTGTTTTAGGCTTCAAATCATTTGGATGATATCCTTGGAAAGGAAAAAAATCTACGATATAAAAGCCTTACATTGCACAGACTAGCAAGCCATAAAATTAAATAAGGTCTGAGATTGGCAATGATTGGTTTCTAATTAAGCAATTGGGTTGAATGAAAACCTGTAGCCACTGCGGCTCACCAGGACCGACATTGCCTACCCCTGTTTTACATCTTATTGCTAATAAGGAGCAATTAAAACACTGAATGCAGCAGTTTAAGATTGAAATAAGCAATTAAGGTTGGAGAACCTTAACAAGCAAGACCACTAAAATGAAGCATTAAAATGTCACTTAAGCAATATGTGCTTCATCAGCAATAATTGAGTTCTCGTTAAGGAACTGGGTTGGAACAAAAACCTGCACATACTGCGGCTCACCAGGACCAACGTTGCCTACCCCTGTCTTAAAGCATGTTGATTCTTTAACATTGTTTATTATAAAGTAAGTTCTCTCCCCCCGGTCCTTCCAGCATATCGGCATCCCAGCCAGGTAAGGATTCTGACCGTCTGCCACAAACATTAAGTGGACAATTTACAATATTGAAAGATCACTTTAGGGAATACTGAAAATGTTTGATAACAATAAGTTAAATATACAATGCATATGTATTTACATGGATTATCATAAATCTGTAATGAACCTGTTAAACAAATGGGAGTACAGGCAGAACTGCTGGCACAAACTGTGTGAAGGGAATTCCTTACTGGCAAGTGGGTGCACCTCATATATGCAAAAGTAGTTTCTTTATAGCTCCCTCTCAAACTGTCTGCTTTATAATATGCTTACTTGCTCTAATTTTTAATTACAGCAACATGCTGCCAGTCTTGAATACTATCTATACTCTGCACATTAGTGTCTGAAGTGTGTAAAATCTGAGGAGCTATATTAAGCCGACCAACTAAACATTTCCATTGAGTCTGTAAATGATTCACTGCATGAGGCTATAAGCATTGACTGACGTTTGTATTGTTGTTTCACTTCAGGAATTCACTGTGTCATCCTCTCATTTGCCACTTACCAGCCATAAATAGGTGGCTTACGCATCACACACAAAAGCTCTAAAATGACAAATCTCAATAGAAGGATTTCCCACACCCTCCTAATTGGAGAGCTTCTGTGCTACAAGTGGTGCACTTCCACAACAGCGGTCTCAGGCTGTGCTCTTTCGCCATCCCTCTCTTCTAAGCACCACTGGCACATTACAATGGCATTAATGCCATAAGTTTACAGTAGACGTGTAACTGAGCTATTAACTGAAATATTGCCATACAAAAGTTAAATATTGAGAGTAGGTTTGTTCATCACACAGCTCATCTCATTTGCTATTAGTCTTATATTCAATTCCACGGTTAATTGCACCAGAAGAATTTGGAGATGATAGCTGACGTTTACTTTTTATTCCTAATTTCACTCTTTGGGTCCTCTGACCTTTAAGCTCCTGTGAGTTAGACTTTTTCTGTGCAGAATGCTCCTGAAGAGAGGTGTCCAAATCTAGACGCCTTTCTCCACCCTGACAAAAATATCAAGTAGACAATTTGACATCCTTTTCCTTAACTTATTGAAATTATCATATTCCAGAATGTTAATGATGATAGACTTCTTTTCAGCCTCTTCTTTCAGAGCAGTATCTATCCATTCACAATCCTCTTTGTTAATGCAGAGACTTTTTCTGATTGTAGTGGACAGATTCCCACCAATAGTCCACCTCCTTAAGGTTGTGGTCTATTTCTCCATGGTACACACAGAAGGTAAGTCTCTGCCTGGCACAAGATTCTCCCCGTCCTTATCATCGATTCTCTGTTCAAGGACCCACCTCACATTGTAATGTTTCCTCTGGCAGCTCCAAGACCAGAAGGCATGTTATCTCTTTTGAATACTTGTACAAATCACTACAGATTTCAGGACAGAGCAGTGCTCACTCACTCAGAACTGTTTCAAAATGAAAAGAAACAATTTCATATGATCCTGTGAATTTATTTAAAGGTATCAAAATCAAACAACTGCACATGAACATCCATGCTACAGTGCATCATGCTTTTGAAATAACCATTGACCTCTTTCACACAGTATACAGAAACCAACTGCCATCTTAATGAATTCAGCTTTCACATTATGATGTAGTTGGTAATAAATCTAACCAAAAAAACTTTTATTTTAAATTAAGCTTTTCTCTCTCGTGAATTGGACTTTTTATTTCTGACAGACACTTGGCTGAGCCCCACCAGGTTGTATTATTTTTTAGAGCTCCCATGTCTACAGGCTGTGGTGGAGGTCTGGCTGTAGCTTTTAAGAATCACTTTAAATGTCGGTTAACACCTACTGAGACCTTTTCTAGCTTTGAGGTTCAATTGATTAAGGTGGATCTGCCTCATCCAGCTCTCTGTGTCTTGGTTTATAGATCTCCCCACTAGTGTAAGGATTTCATCCAAGAATTCTCTGATTTTTTTAGCATCAATGACATTACATGATTGTGGTTTAGTTCTTGGAGACTTTAATATTCATATTTGTTGTCCTTCCAAACCTCTGGCCATCTTATGGAGTCTTTTGATTTTGTTCAGTTTGTTACAGGTCCCACTCATAAACATGGTCATACCTTGCACCTTGTGTTTTCGTCAGGATACTCTGTTTGTAACATTGAAATGGGTGATGGATATCTTTCAGATCATAAATTTATTGCATCTGATGTCAATTTGCAGTATCTGCCTTCAGTGACTGATCCTCCTATATTGACTGGGTAGCTTTAATTCCGCATCTGCTAGCCTTTTTTGTAATTCTTACGAAACTATTTCTTTATCATCTAGTGGTGATGTATTTTCTCTGGATCTCCGTATCGATGAGCTTGTGAATCAGTTCACATCTACCTGCGTACGTATTTTAAATGTTGTAGCTCCACTTAAAGAAAGGAAACGTAAGCCCAGAAGACAGCCGTGGTTTAATGACGCTACACGTTCTCTGAGAAAGACGTGTAGGAAGAATGAGAGAAAGTGGAAGAAGGATCGCCTCCAGGTCTCCTATGGGATCTTCAAAGACCCCCTTGTTAATCATCAAGAGGCTGTAATGGCTGCAAGAACAATTTTTTTTTTGTTCTTTTTCAAATGTTATTGCGAGCAACTCTAACAATCCACGAGTATTATTTTGTGTTGTTGATGCTGTGTTTAATCCAACTGGGAGTTCTGCAAATGCTGGGTCGTCACTCTCTTTAGCAGATCAGATCTAACATTGTGCTTGTTGCTCAGGATCCGTCGGTGGGCGTCATTCTCTCCGCTGTACTTCATCAGTTTTAACCAGCCTCTTTACCGGACCACACGAAAACTGTGAGATGTATGAAGCTGTCTTTTAGTCCTCTTGATTGTATGCCTGCTCGATTCTTTAAAGGGGAGTTTGATGTAATCGGTCGTAATGTGCTGTCTATTGTTAACAGCTCATTGCAGACGGGGACTGCGGTTGAATCTGCCGTTTACTACCGATTCAGTGTTTTATGCTTGTGTTTTTGCGGTAGAGGTGTGCTGCTGTTGTGTTTAATTAGAAATGCCAGTACTCTTGTGTTATAACCCCACCACAGGCACAGCAGGCAAGAGAAAAACTTCATCGTTTTTTGCATTTGTTTATTTACAAAACAAACACAAGAATACGTAAAGTTTGATTTTAAATTAATTTTGAAACATTATTTCTGTCCCGTTTCTAATGTTGTTAAGTAAAAAAAAATCGAAAGAGACACGCTACATTGTTTAGGTGGCGGGGTTATAACACACGATTACCGAAATTTCTGTGTACTGTCAATTTTATTAAACATGTTGTGTTATTCCTAAGTTAGCGTGGCAAAATTGAATAAGGGGGTCCCACTAGACTTGTAGGCACACAGTTTGGCCGCAGGTGAACATAAAACTAAAACTCATGAGCTGATCTTTTTTTATTATGTGTTTTTTGATCGAGATACGTATAGGCAAGGAAACCGTTAAAGTTGCTTGTGGCTTTTTTTTTTTAAAGATTTTATAATTTTGACAGCTATGACAATACATTTGTGGTTCTAGGGGGAAAAAAACAATACATGAGACTAGAGAGAAGAAAAATGTTAAATTACTTCAAGGGACAGGTTTAGATTAAACTAAATTGGCCTACTCAATATGCTGAACATCCTTCTCATAAGGAGTACTTTCAATTTTTGTACCTCCTTTTGTGTATAAAAAACAAAACTTTTTTTTTTTTTTTTATATTTTTATTTTATTAATTTTCATTGTAATCATTCCATACAAACAGATCCATTTATAACCCAACAAATTTGAAAACAAATCAAACCCCATCCCTGAGAAGGAGAGCTTAGCTAAAGGAAAATTTCTTTAAGCTTTTTAATAAGGCAACATTAGACAAAAGAAGGGGAGAAGTAAATACCTATATAAATAAGAGATGGAGAAGGGAGTTAAATACAATAATAGTTAATTCTCTTATTCTAAAATAATATTGATTAAATCCTGCCAAGTTTTGAAAAAATTTTGTACAGATCCTCTAACTGAAAATTTGATTTTTTCCAATTTCAAATAATATAAAACATCAGTTTCCCACTGACTTATAAGAGGAGAATTAGGATTCTTCCAATTTAACAAAATAAGTCTGCGTGCCAAGAGTGTAGTGAATGCAATCACCGTTTGTTTGTCCTTCTCCAATTCAAGTCCATCTGGAAGGACACCAAACACAGCTGTTAGTGGGTTAGGAGGGATTGTGATACTAAGGCTGTCTGAGAGGCACTTAAAAATCTTGGTCCAAAATGATGTTAGTTTGGTGCAGGCCCAGAACATGTGACCCAGTGAGGCAGGAGCTTGGTTGCAGCGCTCGCAGGTCGGATCCTGGCCTGGAAACATTTTGGACAGTTTTAAGCGAGACAGATGAGCTCGATATATAATTTTTAGTTGAATAATTCTATGCTTTGCGCATATAGAACTCGAGTGAATTCTCTGCTTTGCTACCTTCCACTCCTTTTCTGATATATTGATTAAGAGATCTTCTTCCCAATGTCCTCTTGGATCTTTGAAAGGTAGGGACTCTAATAAGATTTTATATATTGCGGAAATAGTGTTTGTTTCCTCGGAATTGAGCAGTATTTTTTCCAGCATTGTGGAGGGTGCAAGGTGGGGGAAATCGGGCAATTTCTGTTTAACAAAATTTCTAATTTGAAGATAGTAAAAGAAATGTGTAGCTGGGAGGTTAAATTTTGAACGTAATTGTTCAAAAGATGTAAATATGTTGTCTATATAAAGATCTCTGAGCATTTTAATCCCAAAACTTTTCCAGGTATTAAAAACTGGATATACTTGCGAAGGTTGAAAGAGGTGGTTCCCTTGCAAAGGTGCCACTGATAAAAGATTTTCCATCTTAAAATGCTTCCTAATTTGGTTCCATATTCTGAGTGAGTAAAGCACAATTGGGTTATTAGTATATTTGCGATAACTTTCATTTATTGGAGAGCAAAGCAGGGAATATAAAGAAGTACTACAGGATTTTACTTCTATTGCAGACCAAGCCTGTGTATGTGCATTTATTTGTGTCCAGGTTTTTATGGCTTGTATGTTTGCTGCCCAGTAATAAAACTGAAAATTAGGTAAAGCCATGCCACCTTCTGCCTGAGGTCTTTGTAGGGTCGCTCTTCGGATACGTGGGTGTTTTGAGTTCCAAATGAATGAGGTTATTATTGAATCTAACTTTTTAAAAAACGATTTATTGATATATATTGAAATGTTTTGAAATAAAAAGAGAAGTTTAGGAAGGATATTCATCTTAACAATGTTAATTCTTCCGGCTAGAGTGAGATGAAGGGTTGACCATCTATGCAAGTCTTGCTTAATTTTTTCCATACAGACGCCAAAATTTTGTTGATAAAGAGCTTTATGTTTACTTGTGATATTTACCCCTAGGTATTTAAACTGATCTGCTATGGTAAAAGGTAGGGTGTCTAATTTAATATTATATGCTTGTGAGTTCACTGGAAAGAGTATACTTTTATTCAGATTAATTCTAAGACCAGATATCTTTTGAAATTCTGTTAGTGCTGTTAAAACAGCAGGGACAGTGTTTTCTGGGTCCGATATATATAAGACCATATCATCTGCATATAGAGAAATTTTCTGTTCCAGTCCTTCTCTGACAATCCCCTTTATCTGATGAGAATTTCGGCAGTGAACCGCCAGTGGTTCAATAGCGATTGCAAACAACAGTGGCGACAAGGGACATCCTTGTCTGGTACCACGTTCTAGTTTAAAGTAGTCTGAGCAAATTTTATTAATACAAACTGAAGCTTCTGGACTGGTATACAGTAGTTTAATCCAAGCACAAATATTCGGGCCAAACCCAAATTTCTCCAATGCAGTGAAAAGGTAATTCCATTCGATCATGTCAAATGCCTTTTCTGCGTCTAATGATAGTAATATCTCTGGGGTGTTTGATTTTGCTGGTGAATATATAACATTAAACAAGCGTCGGAGATTTGAAGATAGATGTCGGCCTTTAATAAATCCAGTTTGATCTTGTGATATTACCGAGGGCAGCACTTTCTCCATCCTTCTAGCTAGGATTTTTGAGAGTATCTTAACATCATTATTCAGGAGTGAAATTGGTCTATATGATGCACATTGTAACAAGTCCTTATTTTGTTTAGGAAAGACGGTGATTAATGCTTGTCGAAATGTTTGAGGTAGTATTTGGTGGTCTTTAGCTTCTGTAAATGTTACCAATAAGAGTGGAGCTAGCTGAGTGGAGAATTTCTTATAAAACTCTACGGGGTAACCATCAGGGCCTGATGATTTCCCGCTTTGTAGTGACTTTATAGCGTCTAGTAATTCTGTTAGCGTTAGAGGTTTATCTAGTTCCTCAGCACTTAAAGCATCTATTTGTGGTATTTGTGAATTATCCAGAAATGCATTAGATTGCGTGTTGTTTTTTTTTGGGCTCAGTGGAATATAAAGACTTATAGTAATCTCTAAATGTGTGCATTATTTTATTATGGTCGATGATTTCTTCTCCATTCTTGTTGGTGATTACTGGTATTGCATTGTGAACTTCTTGTTTATGAATTTGTTGAGCTAAAAGCTTATTAGCTTTTTCTCCGTGTTCATAGTAATGCTGTCTAGACTTATAAATAAGTTGTTCAGTTTCTTTAGTTGTTAAGATGTTAAGTTCTGTATGCAAAAAACAAAACTTTTTACCTCCTACATGTAATACTTTACATTTACTTGCATTAAATTTTATCTGACACAAATCTGCCCGGGCGGCACGGTGGCACAGTGGGTAGCACTGCTGCCTCGCACTTAGGAGACCTGGGTTCGCTTCTCGGGTCTGCGTGGGTTTCCTCCGGGTACTCCGGTTTCCTATCACAGTCCAAATTCATGCAGGTTAGGTGCATTTGTGATTCTAAATTGTCCCTAGTGTGTGCTTGGTGAGAGTGCCCTGTGGTGGACTGGCGCCCTGCCCAGGGTTTGTTTCCTGCCTTGCGCCCTGTGTTGGCTGGGATTGGCTCCAGCAGACCCCGTGACCCTGTAGTTAGGATATAGCGGGTTGGATAATGGATGGATAATATATTTTTGCTTTTTACAGTGATTGTATGATGAAGAGAGCGTCTAAAATTTGTTTCATAAAAATTGTAAAATGATGATTTCTATCTGTGGATTTGCATTTATGACATATTAACTTATGAGGAAGAAGGCATTATTTTTACTTTCGTCATATTCATATCTACCAAAATTCTAAAATAAAGAGAAAACCTAATAAAATGGTATTAATAATGAAGTCTTGGATATCTTTATAAGTTAATGAATAGTCAATAATAAATAGTTTACATAACAAACATTTTATTTCACTGACACTTCTATGTTGTTGGGGAAGCTTAGCTATTAGGTAAACAAACAAGCTTGATAGACTGAATGGCCTCCTTGTTTGTCAAATTTTTATATTTCTATTGGAAGTCTTTAACAGAGTAAAAACTATGAGGTATCTTAAATAATAAATTTATTTTCCTTAAAAATTTTGTACATTTTTGCATAAAAATGTATTGATGAAAATTTATGAAGTTGACGACGAATAAGCTGAGAAGTGCCATGTTTAATGTAGAAAGACTTAAGATTGAATGAAGGTTGGACAGGACATGGCCTCCAGATTAGGTTTCTTCATGAGCCGTTACAACTCTCACAAGAGATAGATTGATATTGCAGGCAACAAAAGGAACCCCATTGGCCTGACATAAATGAAAGAAGGAGCAATTAGTGGACTTGGAATGAGAAAGAAAGCAAGTGACATAAAAAGTGAGGATGGAGCAGTAGAAGATATGGGACACATTGAAAGAAATCAAAATAGTGGAAAGGGAGTGCAGATATGGAAAGAATTTGGCACGATTGTGGCAGGGCAGTTGAGGTCCTTTTTGCCATTTTGAAGAATCTTTTTGATGGTCTTTACTAGCAGTCAGCTCCATTTCTAAACCTACTTTAAGGCTAGCACCCATCAGGCCACAGGGTCAAAAGTAGATTCTTAGCTTGCTTAGGCCAGGAAACAGACCTGCTTGGGAGAGTGCTGGGGACTGACCCTCAAACAAGCAATATAAGAAATTGCTACCTTCAACTAGCTGAGAAATCACCCTCAAATAAATGTGGCAGACAGTGATAGAGCAAAGGAGCTGGAGTTTAAATTCAAGCTCCGGAGGTGTGAGGCAGCAACATTAACCACTGGGCTGCCGCGATCAGTAAATATACTTTATTCATTTGCTAATGTCTGGAAAACCAGTGTATTCCAAGAAATAGACTCCATGGTTGTTTAGTTGCAACTATTTCTTCATTGACATGAAAGCAACAAAAACCTTCCAGTACCTGTACTACCTTGAAATAAGCACTTTATTTATTTAGACTTCTGCCCAAGTTAATCATTAGCAGTCACTTCACCTTCTCAAAGTCCCACATTCAGGTAGAAGTAGATAAGATTCCCTCCATGCCCACTGCCAGTTAATCTGGCAAACACCTGCTTTTAAAGGCATTTTGAGTGAAGGAAAGGCACCATGCAGTGCAGAGAGCCGCAGTGCTGAAGGCTTTAGAAAGGTACAGAAGGCTCCATTCTTTTATCCTCATTATTTATGTTTTCGTGGTCAGCATTTATGGCTATTCATTTACACCTTTTTTCACCTTTTCAACTGTGATGTGTCCTTTGACTGAAGCAGGGCACTGAAACTCAAATGCTCTCTTTTTGTAATGATTGTTTAACTGATACATTTGATAGTTTTAAATGGGATTATTTCCAAAGAATCCTGGGTTCAAATCCTAAATCTAGTTGCTTCTTATGGAGAATTTTCTGTGGTTACTCTAATTTTCCTTGCGTGTCGTAAGTATTGCCATTCATTAAGCTAAATATTGACTCCAAATTAGCTCTGCATGACAGACTGCTATCTCATCACTGGGTTTGTTTCTGCTTTGTATCCACTGCTTCTGATATAAACTTTGGCAGTCTGTGGCCCTTAATTGAAATGAGTGCATTTGCTATTTAAATAATACACAAATGATCTTTCAAAGGTGTTTGGTGCTTTTTTAGATAGTAGAGTCTGTGTTTATCACCATACTGTTAGTCAGGCTGAGTGCTGTATCATTGAATAATTTACTTGCCACATTCTCACTTCAGAGAATGTGTGATCAAAGCATGCTGCCCAGAATCTTGGGGTTATTTTGTCAAGGCTATCACATATCTTTGAAGTGAGTTAAGGATTACTAAACATCTGCTACTCCTGGGTACATCTCTGTGCCTGCTTTTTGAGATATTATACTATGTGTTCTGACTGATATGTACAGTATCTGCATTTGCTATGAAATTAATTTTATCCCCACACATCATGAAATTTGGTATTTGATATTTGGTAGACTGTATTAAATTTGATTCTAAGGTTGAGAATTAGTTGGTATGGGTTAATTTTAAAACCATCAAACTTATAAAGGGGTGCCTGACTGGTGACAGATGACAGATGACACAAGGCAGAGGGCCATCCCACCAAAAGCCTCCTTGGCAGAGTGAGAGCCACACTGGCAGCTGGAAATGCAGGAGCCACTAGGGGTGGTATGTCCTGTAGGAGTGCACCAGAATAAAAAACAGAGAGACAGAGATGTGACCCAGGGTTCCCCTATAGAACAAACTGCCCTTCTGCGGGTGAATCAGGAGAAGTGAGAACATAAGAGGCCTGATAAGTGAGAGGAGACTTGTTGCCTGATAAATGAGACAGACACATTTTAAAAAGTTGTCAAGGCTTCCCTTCAGCTACATGACTTGGTGGATTGTTAAAAATTCCCATGCAGTGGCCTAAGATTTATTGCAGTATTTTCTCCAAAGGTGCTGGGATAGATTCCAGACCCCATGACCTTGAACTCAATTTGGTAGATAATTAATAGAAAACCATTGGTACAGATGACATACCTGTGGAAGCATGGAGGTGTTTAAGAGAGATGGTAGTGGAATTTTTAACCAGATTGTTTAATGGAATCTTGGAAAGTGAGAGGATGCCTGAGGAGTGGAGAAGAAGTGTACTGGTACTGATTTTTAAGAATAAGAGGGATGTGCAGAGCTGTAGCAACTACACTGGGATAACATTGATGAGCCACAGCATGAAGTTATGGGAAAGAGTAGTGGAAGCTAGGTTAAGAAGTGAGGTGATGATTAGTGAGGAGCAGTATGATTTCCTGCCAGGAAAGAGCACCACAGATGCGATGTTTGCTCTGAGGGTGTTGATGGAGAAGTTTAGAGAAGGCCAGAAGGAGTTGCATTGCGTCTTTGTGGACCTGGAGAAAGCATATGACAGGGTGCGTCGAGAGGAGTTGTGGTATTGTATGAGAAAGTCGGGAGTGGCAGAGAAGTACATAAGAGTTGTACAGGATATGTACGAGGGAAGTGTGACCGTGGTGAGGTCTGCAGTAGGAGTGATGGATGCATTCAAGGCAGATGTGGGATTACATCAAGGATCGTCTATGAGCCTTTTCTTATTTGCAATGGTGATAAACAGGTTGACAGATGATATTGGACAGGATGTTTGCTGATGACATTGTGATCTTTAGTGAGAGTAGGGTGCAGGTTGTGGAGACCCTGGAGAGGTGGAGATATGCTCTAGAGAGGAGAGGAATGAAGGTGAGTAGGAACAAAACATAATACATGTGTGTGAATTAGAGGAAGGTCACTGGAATGGTGGGGATACAGGGAGTAGAGTTGGCAAAGGTGGATGAGTTTTAATACTTGGGATCAACAGTAGAGAGTAATGGGGATTGTGTAAGAGAGGTGAAAAAGAGTGCAGGCAGGGTGGAGAAGAGTGTCAGGAGTAATTTGTGACAGATGGATATCAGCAAGAGTGAAAGGGAAGGTCTACAGGACAGTAGTGAGTCCATCTTTGTTATATGGGTTGGAGACGGTGGCACTGACCAGAAAGCAGGAGACAGAGCTACAGGTGGCAGAGTTAAAGATGCTAAGATTTGCACTGGGCAAGACGAGGATGGACAGGATTAGAAATGAGTACATTAGAGGGTCAGCTCAGGTTGGACGGTTGAGAAGCAAAGTCAGAGAGGTGAGATTGCATTGGCTTGGACATGTGCAGAGGAGAGATGCTGGGTATATTGGGAAAAGGATGTTAAAGATAGAGCTGCTGGGCAAGAGAAAAAGAGGAAGGCCTGAGAGAAGATTTATGGATGTGGTGAGAGATGACATGCAGGTGATGGGTGTAACAGAGCAAGATGCAGAGGACAGAAAGATACGGAAGAAGATGATCCGCTCTGGTGACCCCTAACGGGAGCAGCCGAAAGAAGAAGTTAACAAAATTAATTTGACTATTTTGATGTTTATACTTTAAAGCAAACTTGACTGTTTTGTGTGATGACCACTTACCTTGCAAATAATCAAATGAAAATTTTCTGATGTTCCCTGGTATTGTCTGCATTCTTGTCTTCTTACTGGAGTTCAAGACTTTTGTACTCTATTTAAGGGAACAACACTTTGATGATGGTCTTGATTTTAAAACTTTGTGTTATTTAACTCACCCCCTCCATGTCAATGGACAATATGCTGTAGAACCTGAAACGTGAGTATCTCAGTTGTATCCATTCTCATTACTTTTTCATTCCTGACCTTAAAATTGATTTGTCATCATGACTGATGGGCCTAATATCAGATCTTTGTCAGAATCCTTAATGTTTATTTGGCAGTATTGTAGTACACTGTAAGCCCCTGAGTCCTTTTTGAATATTTGTAGAGGGCAACTATAGGAGGTTACTGTTAGGAAGGGCATCCACCTGTAAAAAAGTCTGCTCCAATACCCTGAACCCCCTAACGAAACAATTGAAAAACCTGGCTGATAAACTATCAGAGAAAGAGAGAGGCCATAGTACATTGTAGATGAACCTGAGAAGTGGCAGGAAGGTGAGGTGGCTCATATCACATAGACTTTGAACTTGGGCCCCACACTTTATTACTTCTAGAATCCTGCAAAACTGGAGCTGTGTGCTCTCTTGCATTACCAGCTGGCCTTAGTCTATTATATTTATCATGTTAATTGGCGATTCTGAATTGGCCCTCTGTTGGTGTGTTAATGAGGCACAATACCTATAAAAAGTGTTCATCCCTTTGAAGTTTTCATACTTTAGTATTATACAACATTTAATCACAGTGAAGTTAATTTTTTCTCTTTTAATGCCAATGTGAAAACAGATCTCTGCAAAGTGGTCTATGGTAAATTAATTATTTATATTAAACACAAAATAATTGATAGATAGATAGATACTTTATTAATCCCCAAGGGGAAATTCACATACTCCAGCAGCAGCATACTGATAAAAACAATAATAATTAAAGAGTGATAAAAATGCAGTGGAAGTTAAAAAATGCAAGGTGGAGAGTGTGAGGCAGGTATAACAGTCAATAACCTTGTATTGTGTTAACGTTTACCCCCCAGTGGAATTGAAGAGTCGCATAGTGTGGGGGAGGAACAATCTCCTCAGTCTGTCAGTGGAGCAGGACAGTGACAGCAGTCTGTCGCTGAAGCTGCTCATCTGTCTGGAGATGATGCTGTTCAGTGGATGCAGTGGATTCTCCATTATTGACAAGAGCCTGCTCAGCTCCCATCACTCTGCCACAGATGTCAAACTGTCCAGCTCCGTGCCTAAAATAGAGCTTGCCTTCCTCACCAGTTTGTCCAGGCGTGAGGCGTCCCTCTTCTTTATGCTGCCTCCCGAGCACACCACTGCATAGAAGAGGGCACTCGCCACAACCGTCTGATTGAACATCAGCAGCATCTTATTGCAGATGTTGAAGGACGCCAGCCTTCTAGGGAAGTATAGTCGGCTCTGTCCTTTCTTGCACAGAGCATCAGTATTGGCAGTCCAGTCCAATTTATCATCCAGCTGCACTCCCAGGTATTTATAGGTCTGTACCCTCTGCACACAGTCACCTCTGATGATCACGGGGTCCAGGAGGGGCCTAGGCCTCCTAAAATCCACCATCAGCTCTTTGGTTTTGCTGGTGTTCAGTTGTAGGTGGTTTGAGTCGCACCATTTAACAAAGTTACATAAGTATTCACCCCCTTTAACCCTAAATCATCACTGGTGCAGCCACCTAGTTTTAGAAGCCCCATGATTGGTTCAAAGGAGATCACTTGTCTAGGTTTTGAGTTCATTGTAGCATAAATGCACCTGTATGTGGAAGGGCCATCTTGTGGTGAGTTAGTATGGTGATCTAACATACACAAAGAAGACAAAAAAACACTCCAGGCAATTGCATGAAAAGGGAACTGATAAGTGTAAGTCAGGGGATAGAGACAAGAAAGTATCCATGTCACTGAATAAAGCCATTGTTAAGGGAAAGCATGCACACACACACAGGGTTTCTTGGTTAGGATTTGTCAGAATGCAAATGGGAGACCCTGAAGTTAGAGGGGAAAATGAATACAGGAAACCCTGGAAGAAAATCTGATACAATCTTTAAGAAACCTTTGTGTTGCGAGAAAATTTGTTTTCCAGCAAGACAATGACCCCGAGCATAAAGCCAAAGCAACACAGGGTTAGCTTCAAATCAACCATGTCGAAGTCCTGGAGGGGCCAAATCAGAGTCCAGAACTCAATCCAAATGAATTTGTGGCTGGGCAGATGCACCTTTGGTAGCAATGCAAGCCTTGAGTCTGAGTGCACAGGTCTCTCTCTGTCAGCTTTGCACTTCTGGACACTGCCATTTTACTCCATTCTTCTTCTGAAAGGTTGCATGTGGCTCGTGAGTGAACAGCCTTTTTCAGCCCATTCACAAATTAATTTGTAAATTTCTTTAAAAAATCCGAAAATAAACATGGAAATCAAAAACAATATCTGGAGTCAAAAAATGTTGCCAAAATGTTGTAAGCCTGAGAGTATTAAAAACACTGAATAGCAGCAAGAGTTTTAAGGAAATATCCACAAATTTGGATGAAAACATGGCCACCAGTGCTGATCTTTAAACCTGTTGTATTAACAGCATTGAATAACTTGAAATCTGTGACCACAACCCCAGCAACCTCTTGTGCCCTTAACAAAATCAAAATGGCATCAGAAATGGTGGAAAATATTTTTTAACAAAGCGATATAAGCTTTTGTACCTAAATAAGCCAAATATTTAAAATCTTCAGAGTCAAAAATCCCAATAGACATAAAGAACAGAAAAAGCTGTAAATTAAGGTTATAAACACATTTTAAAAAATGGAATCATAATACCTGCGTAGGAAATGTTGACATTTTTGAGTCCATTTTGAAGTCATGGATTAGGACCCCTCACAAGCTTCTCTGCTCAAGACTAAAGAGGTTTATTTTCCATAGCTAGTCAGAGTAGAAAACTCATGCACACATTTTCTTAAAGAATGAATACTTTTCAATACATGTAATTATCAGATAATAGCTTGGAGTAAGAACAAATAATAACATCTTGGATAAAACAGCTAGATTTATCAAAGGACAAGTGTCTGTTTTATATCTGTGTGTCCGTCTGGGGCTGTGTCTCCATTATATGCCATTTCATATGGGATTTGTAAAATCAATGATAATGTTTATGATGTGGAATCTGTTGGAATGCATTTTATTACTACATGCATTATAAAATACATCCCAGCAGATAATGCACTGCAAATATTACCACGGAGTACAATGAGGTCTACTTTGATTACTTAGATTTCAGCCCGTCAGATGGTTAGCACAGTTAGTTTATAATAAAGTCCTAGAGAAAATGTTAACTACTGGATCCTCTCATGCATTCTGAGACTTGGGTTGCATTTCTGTGGAGGTGCAGCAATATTCTCTTAGATTGTGAAAACATGGATGAAGGAAATACCTGTAGAAGAGTGCAATAAAGAAGAAAAGGAAAAGCTGGGTTAAGAATGGTCTCTGGCTTTTCTTCTCAAGTGTTTTGTAGTAATTTTTAAGCACCTAAGAGTAGAAAAATGTTTCTAATTGAGTCAAAAATCTCAGAGTGATGCAAAATTAGTCCTACTCTTAGAAGCAGAAGTCAAAGCATTTTATCAATTTTCCTAATTTAGAAAGCTGGTCCTAACCACCAGAATTTAAGAGAGCTCATGAGCTGTCCTAATTCACTCGGTGCTTCCAGAAGATCGTTTTTAGGCAGAGATCAGCACACACATTCTGCGAAAGGTGTAATGTTTTGGAAACACTGGACAATAGTGAACTCGTAAAAATAGGTAGAATAATACTCATAACATTATAATATTTTTGATGGATTGCATGATCAATCCATCTACTGTATGTAAAGAAGCCATGCGCTTTCAGCCAAAATGAAAGTGCTGGTAACGTTATGTTTTTTGGCCATGGGGACAATACAGCTTTGTAGTAGCAGTGATGTGGGTATGTCACAACACAACCAATTTTGCAGCACACTTTGAAAGCTCTTAAAAGGTTTTTGGTAATACGCTGATTTATACATTTCTTCACCACTCCATTGTGAGGTAAGGTTAAAGAAGCTGCAGTTGTGTAAATCGCTGGTTTTCCTGGAGTTGTTAGTTTGATTAATGGCATGCATGTAAAGATCATTGCTCCTAGTGTGGATGAGCACATGTATGTGAACTACAAACTGTATTGTAGTAGCCAGCTTATTACCCTGACGTTAGTTTGTGGATGGGTGATGGACAGTGTAATGTTACACAGGTGTGCTGAGCTCAACATTCCACAAACCTGTGGAACATTCATGTTACACTTTACAAACCTGAGAAGGTTTAAGAAGGCAGGTGGACCCTCCAAGGGCATTAGATAATATAGCATCGCAGAACATAAGGAAGGGGATCATGTAGAGCAATACGGTACTCGACCCTGAGTTTTGGAAGTGTGGATGTGACTCAAAAACGGCGCAAGAACAGCTGTGGCTGGTTTCAGTATAACTGTTACTTTATAAGGCATTTCCTGTGGCCATGACCATGGGAAGTTGACTCTTCTAAAAGTATTTAATCATTCATGATTAAATAAACATGCCCTCCCATGTGTGTCTCTTAGAGCTTATAACTGTGTTATTCTTGATATTGTCGTAAAGCAACCCAGTTCAATGCAGGACTCTAGAGTACTCCATGAAAGTGGCATAAACTTTTTATTTGAACATAATCATGCCCCTTTGGTTATTATTATTAATATTATTATTATTATGTTTAGGGTGAAGTCTTAGTGTTAGTATCAGAAGACTTCAAAACAGCACTGTGATTTCCAAGGAAACTACAAAGTACTTTCATTCATGCCATATTGTAGCTCAAGGTGCTGTCAAATCATGACATCAGTCCATCTCACACATGAACTCCTACTCCTTGCTGAAAGTGGGAGTAGGACATTTCATAATTACTTTTAATGTCCTCCTCTGGGATATGACAAATTCTTATGCTAATCAGACTTTTAATGCAATTCCTGGGAGTAATTCTGAGACGCTTGATAAATACAGACACTGGTCTATGGAAAATGCTGAAGACTTTTTTAAGCAAAATGTTTGGTATAGTTCTTATAGCTTCTAAGGACTTTTTGTCTTTGAGGATAACTAAGTCTCATTCCGACTGAGGAATACTTCTTTAATCTATGGCCAGACTTGGTTTGCTGCTGTTATGGGTATCACAATATTGTATTAATAAATGATCAATTTCACTTTCTATAATGTCAAGTATTAGTCTCTTATTCTAATACCAACATTAATTTTTTTTTAAAAATAGCACACAATATATACTGTTGTGATAGAATGGAGCTTTTCTGGAAGGCAATAACAACCTGAATAACTCTAAAGAGGTAAACAGTAAGTAAACATTAGGCCTACTTTACTGTAGAGAGGCTGAGACAGAAAAGAGAGAATCTTGTGTTATGTAGATGGCTCCCTCTTAGTTATTATCCTGACAGGTCACTGTAACAAAAGAAATGTTCCTTGATCTCCAATGGCTAAGCAGGATTCTCTGTAATCCAAAGGACCAAAATTTGCATTCGTTCATAAAGTGAACAGACCTTTTCGTAGTTCTGGCATTCCGGATGGTAGGTGAGGCAGAGATTTCATACGACATAACATACAGAATTACCGTCATGCACCCTACTCTTTAGACCAACGTTTTAGTAAACATAATTGAGCTTGGATGGAGTGACTGCAGTAGGGAGGACCTGTTGAAATACTGAGTGATGCTTGCTTAAAGTGACAAGTAATGGTGACCTGTTGGTAAACACAGAAAGGGACTGTAAGCTATGTGAGTGTCATGTTTAACCAATTTGCCTACTTGTTTTCTAATCCTAGATGCCTATAAGCCCTGAATAGAGTACAGTTTTAGGCCTACAATCCTTCATGATGTTCAAATAGCACATTTCAGTTGTAATCATATTTTCTTAGCTGTAGACATTCCTGGGCTTTTAGAAGTAGGCTATGCATACAACCTCTAGCCATAGCTGTTCTTCCTTAGTTTGTGTAATTCTCCAGTCCTATGTCTTCTTCTGTCTAAAGGCCCTGGCTGCTGAGTGGTCAGATGAGCTTTAGTGAAAAGGACTTTGGGAAGAACACAGACTGACTGTCTCTCCAATCAAAATGGGTCACAACAGCTCTAAGCATTCAGGCTTGATGTTCTCTAGGAGAAGAAGATCTGATAAAGATGTTGCTGATAATTCTGGTGAGAATACATTTATGCTATAATTGGAGGGGTGAGCGCTGTGAGTCTAACAGAGGGAGAGCTCATTACTTTGAAGAGGCTCCTTTGCTTCAGGCAACCTCATTGATCACTAGCTGACTGAGTTCTCCTTTAATACAGTGGCAGAACAGGTGGCTATTGAATGCACTAATCCATGTTATTCCCATCACTGGTGCCATCTCAAGGCAGACAAGTGGCTAAGAGAGGGTGGTGTCACCCTGAGCAAATCCCTTAGCAGAGACACATGCCATTTTCTACACTCTTTTTCCTGTTTAGTCTGTTGATACCCAGATTCTTCTCCTTTAAGTTTTGTCTTCACCACTCTTTACATCTCAATAAAGGGGGCTTCTCTGTCTTTCCTCTCTTGCAGCTAAACTACTGCTTGCTTCACACTATAAAAGTGAAGAGCTTGTCATAATAGAGAATTGTGAAGGGAGCCCTTAATTTTTAAGGGGTTAGGAAGTAACCAACAGATTTGTGAAATGATTTTACTGATACACTTTAATAAAGATAGATGGATGATGTTGGGCAACACCAAACTTGTACTGCAAATTTCATACCCCAGCCTGCTTATGAAGACAATCACACTAAAATAAGATTAAATAGTAATATTATATTACTAGAGAAAAGCAACAAAAGTTATATAGCCATTTGCAAACACCACAAATGAATAATATGTATTTACTAGGGGGCTTCACCCCCTGCTCACTTCACTCACCAACCCCTAGAACACCAGCGCTATGTGCCATTATGAAGAGGGGGGCTGAACACACCCCAAGCAGATGCAGCCGATCCTCCGAAACCCCTCTTAAATGGTGATACAATGGGAAACAAATAACAGTTGTTTTTTTTACCTCCTCTTTGCTCGATCAGTTGCTGGCTTGCTGCCGTGCCGCGTGATCTGCATTTTGTGCAGCACTTCAAATGTTTAAAAGCCTGTATAGCACCTATCCTTTTGTCTCACTGCCTTGTCTCTTTTGTCCCCCAGACATCCTCAAACACTATGCCATCTCTTTTTGCTGTTCTGTTATTTCACCGAGTAATATTTTCCATTTGTTTGCACTAATGCGATCTTTACTCTCATTTTTTTGAGACTTTCAAATTTTCCTATTTCCATTATCTCTAACCTGCTCTGCATGTGTATCATGGGATTTGATTCCAAATATTGTAAGCATGACGTTACTTGGCCATCTCGCGGGACGTGAAAGTGTCTCTCTTCAAAAGATCTCTCACGTCTCTTTGCAAGATTTTTGCTTATAATAGAGAGATGTACAAACACCAAAATTCACATTTCAGAAAGTCTTTCACTGTAAGGAAAGTAATGTGAATCCAGATGTGAATTAACCTGATTTTTTGTATCAGAAGACTTCATAAAATTCTCCCCTAGCAAACAGCTTCCTGAAAAAAGATTAACAACGGTCCTACTGAGTGTTATGACTCAAAGGCTCCAAACAGAAAATGAGGCCTGGTATCCCAAATCTAGCAAGGTTAGGATGGGGTGTACAAAAAAAAAAACAGGCCTGTATCTGAAAGCTGTAAGTAGACTTTGGCTTACAAAAAACACACAAGGAAAAAGGTTCAACAATGTTCAAACATGCCTCAAATGTTAAGAAAGGGAATGAGGCACCAAGAAAACCTCAGGACCTAGGAAACAAAAAACAAAGGTACTGTACCTGAAAATTACGTCATGCATATAGTTTTATGTATGCTACGAACTCTGAAAACTAAGGTATTCATAAGTGTGCTTTTTCAAATACTGAATTTTTTGCAGAATATTTATGGACTTGCTATATCAGGTTCGAAGCTCAGGAGATGGAATTGCAATTCTTTTACTTAACGTCTAAACATCCATTTCTGACCTTTTCAGGAGAAGAGCACATCGGTGGTAGTTTCATTGATTTTTAAATTCGCAGGTGACAGACATGGCTGCACAAAATGAATTATGAAGCTTCTACACAAGGCAAACAGCTTCTGATTAACTGGTTGTGCTTTCATGCTAACATTACAAAAAACAAAAACTATGATCCATTTCATGCCCAAAGTCATCAATAGGTTTCCAGAAAGGCTGCTTCTTAATGTTTTGAAAAATAATTGATACATTTCAGGAGTAGCAAGTTATTAGCACACTGGCTCTCTAAGACTTGTATTGTGATGCCATCGTGTGGCCTGAACACCTACCATTTCTCACGTAGCTATTGTGTGAGTGTTTCAGAAGCATTTCCTCTTCTGCTTTTCCTGTATATTATAGTTGTACCACCAATACTCAGTTGCCAGAGCCTCGCTTGTAAAAACAGGGTGCACCACAGAAAGATGGGGTTGACATTTGGACAGCAGAGACTCTAATTCACTCTCTAAGTGAGCTTTCATAAGGGAAAAAACTAGATACTGTAGTTGAGACACTGATATTATAATCTGTGGTTTTATTCTTAAATAAAAATGTTGATTTAATTATGTTTTATAAAGAGTCAGTTGTTTAACTTTGTATTTATTAAAGGTTTGGACAAATAGTTAAACAAAATTGCTCAGTTTTAAATAACATGAGGTCTGACATGTCAAAGATTGACTTATCATAGTGACAGGGAATCATTCCTAGATGCAGAGTGAATGACACCATCAACATGGTAACCAAGGCTGTAGAAATAAATAAAAATAACTTAAAAAAGGTTAAGAAGTCTGAAAAATTTCAAAAGTGGTCTATACTGACTAGTGACCATGACACCAGGAAAACCAGAGCTGTAGAAAAAGCAGAGACCAGTTAGATGAGCACTCAGCAGGATTAGAACCATATTAATAAAATAACCTGAGCACAACAGCCCTCCTCCTCCCTCTGTTTGCTAAATTATATGCTGATGGACCAGTGATCTCTGAGTTTCATCAGCTCGGTCACCATTTATCTTCTGTCTTTTTCCATTGTTGCTACAGCTTTGACACAGGCGTTTTTGAGTACTGTAAGAGGATACCCTCAGAAAGATCTCCTCAAGATCACCGACTACTACAAGCCTGACCTGGTGTATGTGATTGAATATGATATCACCAGTATCCTGCAGAACCTTGTCACCAAACAAATCCTTACTAATGATGAAGCAAAGGTAGGTTGGAGCCACCGGGAACAGCATCCTAAAAAAATTAAGAAAAATATATTAGATAAATGGAGTAATATGAGCTTGCAGTATATAAAAACATATCCCCTCTCAGAATGCAGAGTTGTTGTATTTAGTGGGACAATGTTTTGGCTAACACAGCTCATTTGGTTTCATAGTTGCTTAAATATTCCAAAATATTGAGGAGTTAAGATTTAAAAATCTAATTGTAACTCGGCTACTTAAAAACTGGTTTTGTTATTCGATCTTAATAGAGTCTTGTGTTGGGTAGAGAGTCTGGGGCAGAGGGAAGAGGCCATGATTATATGTCAGAATAAAAGAAAGAGAAGAGAAAGAAAGTACACACTTTGACCTGACAGTAAAGAGGTGGGCAAGCTGGAGAGCTAAACCACCAGACAGACGGGCACAAAGGGGCTGCAGGTGTCACGAATTTTATTTTTGTAATATTTTGTTTGTAATTATCATTTTAATTATAATTATTTATTTTACCATGATATCATTTTGCTTGTTGTTTAACAATTGTCAGTTTTGTTTACAGTGTTTTATGGCCGAATCCATGGTGTTATTGATTACTGGGTCGGTTGGGCGAGTACAGCAAGTATAAAAGATGTTTCATATATGTTCAGTATCTTATTGTTGGATCAAAGAAACATCAAAAAGTATCTTTAAATTAATATCTTGCTGATGACCTCAGTTTAGTATTGTGTACTACATTTTTTTTCATACATTTTTACCTACCTTTTACAGTCTATTTATTCACACTACCTGCAAACACGCTATCAAGATCACAACAGCAGGGTTTTGATTGTGATCCTTTTTATTTTATTCTTTTTAGAAATTTAGAACCCTCCCTTGTCTGATTCATTCTTTATCAAAAGCCAAAAACATGACATATATTAAAAAACAATCATATATTTGTATTTCCTTTGTGAATCCCAAGAAATTGAATAAACATAAAGAGCAATAAGGTGGCCAAATGAAACAAGCTATTGCCTGCTCCACTACATCTTGCTAGTACACTGGCTAGCTACACACACTAGCGACTACACACATATCGTATATATGCATTTAATACATACATACTTGTAGCAATTAAGGCTTTCATTTGGCAAGTCATTTGTTTTTTCTCATACAATGAATTACACAATTATCATGACAGTATATATATAGAGAATGTTATAGAATACTATCAATATAGTTATAAATCAGAGTGATCATTTTAATATCCCAGTTAAATAACTATATAAGAACAAGTCGGACGTGTGAATGAATAAAGAACAATGATAGACCAGAGTATAAAAAAAGACACAATCAGGATTTGAATTTCTAGGGCACTGGATTGCAGTCAGGCATGCAACTTCAAATACCTAAAGACTTCTTATCAGTCAGTCAGTGAGTCAAAATGGAAGATGTAGTTTTATTTAACATGATAATTATAGTATTTATGCTATATGTATAATCTTCTGCATTCTTATTGTGGGATGCAGAGCCTTTTTATCGAGTAGTGCTTAGCAAGTTATGTAATAATAATAATAATATAACATATAGACCCTGTGATGGGATGGGCTCCCTATGCAGGTGTTGGTCCTTCTTTGTACCCAGTGTTTCCTAGGATAGAACCGAGCTTCTACGTAACCCTTCTATGGATAAGTAGGTTTAGATAATGGATGGATGGATGGATGGATGGATGGATGGATGGATGGATGGATGGATATAACATTTAAACTTTAAAAAATAAAACTTTCTGTCCTCTTGTGCAGCCTTGAGGCTGGGTGATCCATGTAGAATGGTTGAGCTACTCCAAAAAGTAGCTTTGTAGAGCAGCTGTGGTAGCTCATCATCTACAAGTCAAAGACTGAGAACCAGGGGCCTCATGCATAACGCCATGGCTAGAATTCATACTAAAATATGGCGTATGGACAAAAGCGGAAATGTGCGTATGCACAAAAAAATCCAGATGCATAAATCTGTGCGTACGCCAACTTCCACGTTTTTCTGCTCCATAAATCCCTGTCAGCATGAAAAGTAACGCACGTGCCTGTCACTCCTCCCAGACTACTCCCAGAATTACGCCTCTTTGAATATGCAAATCAATATAAATAGCCCTTAAGCTCAGCATTCTGTGAAAAGACAATGGCAAAACCATGGGGGGAAATTGAAGAAATTCAGCGAATACCAAGTGGAGGCAAGGAAAAACATACTATTTGTTGGTTTAAATGGTGGCATAAACAACAAAAGGAAGTTGATCGAGTAACAGAGTGGCGGAGAAACTTGAAAGTGACTGAAATAAAAAAAAAGTTGTCAGATATCAAAGTCACCGTGATAAGGTGAGTCATATCCCCACAATCTGATGTGCCATATTGAAGCGTATTAGGGTACAGAGAAAAGAAAAAAAATAGGCACTTTAATCTCTAAATTTCCACTTTAATCACATAGTTTATTTTGTCATTAAAGTAGAACATCATAAACTTCATCTTAAAATCATTTAATTTACTATCGTAACTAAAGTAGCACGTTAAATGCTTTGTATTGTATGTGTTCTTCTATGTGCTTTATGTGTGTGAATCATTACATGCTTCTTAAATGGGCTTTCTCTTCCTCCAACAGGACACAGAATCCATTACATTCGTGATATTACAGCTCTCTGAATAATTTAAATACTGAGATCTATACTTGATATCATGTTCATGATGATAGGAATTAAAGCATGTTATTAAACATGGGAACACAGTGGCGCAATGATAGTGACAAGCTGGCTCCCGCCCAGCGATTGTTCCTGTCTCCCGCAAGATGCTTGCTGCACCATGCGCGACCTTCAATGAAATAATTTATTGCAGCAGAACTGTCTCTTTCAAATGTACTAACACCCAATTGCTGTCCTTCCTTTTCTTTCTCCAAGTACCCAATCGCCACACAATCATCTCCGTAATAGATGTCAAGCCATCTGTAAGCTTAGAACACTGATTCTTCAAAACTTTTAAGGAACATTGAAATATCTTCATAGTACATGTTTAATTATTCTATCCATCTATCCATCCAGTGTCGCGCTAGTCCCAGCAAGAATACAACGCGAGGCAGGAACAATCGCTGAACGGGGCACCAGCTCGTCGCTAGCGCTGCGACACCATGTCTTCACATGTTTAATTATTAACAATATAAATTATTTAAATGATGTTAACATTTTATCTGTACAATGTAATAAACATGTTTTGCCACATTTCATCTTAAAAATGATATCATCATCATCATATGTAAATACGCGCTTTATAAAGTGGCTCAGTTTGTGCAATATTATAACTGTATCGCAAGTTTATAGTGAGGTAATTGTACTTACAAGTACAAACGGTTCTACAAGGGGCACTTGATGGACTGATTGAGTGCATTTATAGTTCTTGGGATGTAACTGTTTTTCAACCGCGTTGTCCCTACAGAAAAGGCTCTGAAGTGTTTGTCGTATGATTGCAGTTCAAATAGACTGTGGGCATGGCCGAGGCAGCGTGTGCTCGATGCTATATCCCAATAAGCTGTAGAGCTGTGATTCCACACTCAGATACAGTGGGATAAATACTCTGAGTGGTGCATTGAGAGTAGCAACGCTAAAGCAGCTATGGTATTTGGAATAGTTAGGCCATTCCATAGACCATTATATTCTTACAGGTTAGTTACAATCAGATCCCTTAAACTAATAAACAATATGCGGTTAATTTCAGTGCATTTGATAAAGCCGCTACAGGGATGTGGATCTAAAAAAGAAAGGGAAACCACACGGGAACAAAAGCCCTGCTTTGACGCTGGTTGTTGCCAGTTTGCAAAACCGAGTAGAGAACTTGCGTATGCCAGGGATTGAGCTTGCATGAAAATGTGCGTGGCTTTACGCCAAGTTTAGTTTTTATACACCGCGATGTGAGCATGTGTATGCAACATTTTTGTGTGTACGCACCATTTATATATGAGGCCCCAGGTGAAAATGCCCATGAACTGGTGTTGGAGATTCAGAAACTAAATATGTAGATGATTATGTCAAAATACTGGTCATTTTGCATGCTCGTCTTCACCAATGGTTACAGCCTCTAGGTGTTGACAGAAAGAATAAGACCACAAATACAAATAGGTGCATCATCTCAGATAAAGGAGCACTGGAATCATTGATTAGAAGGGTGCTTTCATCAAATCGGTCAGCTGTAGAATGGCCAATAGGCAGGAGGTGGCTTGTTGGCGGAGGTCTCCACGGCTCTGACTCTGTCTGACTCCTTTTCTACAATCTGGCAGTGGCTCTACAATTAACTGATGATCAGATGTTGTTTTTCATTTATGTTACATCATTTCTGCTTTGTTTTTAATGTATTTTAACAAATATGTGCCCTTATATGTGACAGTTCTGTATTTAGCGAGTAGTGAAATCTATTCTTGCATTTTTCCTTGAGAGTTGTCACAGTGCTCTGAACTTACATTTGGGGAGGAGTTCTGTGCAAGAACAATGAGGTTTGTTCTATTGTATTGTATTTCTGAGGTGGCAATGATAGATTGATCATCTAGCTCTGTAAAAATGATTACTTGTATTCTATTTTGTGTGTTGTATTTACCCCATTTTTAACACAAATTGATGGCCAACCTTCCCGAAAGGGTCTCTCACTCTGAATTGCCCTTCCCAAGATTGCTTCTATATTTTTATCTTCCTACAAAGTTTTTTTTAGACATTTTCTCTTGTCTTCTTAGGGAGTCAAGGCCTTTGACAATATCAAAATACAGGGTCTGTTAAAACTCATTGAGACATTCCTTGGTTGATTTTGGGGTATACAAGAAATGAACTGTTGTTGTTCTATGCATGGTGCTCATCTCCCTCTCCATTATGGGAGATTCTCAGACTAGACCCGCTGCCCTCTAATAAACAAGCATCAGTATGTGGCCATCTATCTTTCAGAGATCCAAAGACAAAGAAGAGTCTGAAGGCACAGAAGGCGTGGAGTCCTTTGTCAATGAGGTGATAACAAAGGGTGGAGTGTTGCTGTTGGGTCTGTGGGAGGCAATGGCTGAAGAAATGGTGAGATATCCATCACCTAACCTCACTAGAATACTGAAGGAGGTGACAGAGGGGGGTAAGTGCTGTAATATAGTTAATTATTGTGGCACTGTGATCTGTATATTGCGGCACGGTGGCTCAGTGGTAGCACTGCTGCCTCGCAGTTTGGAGACCCGGGTTCACTTCCCGGGTCCTCCCTGCGTGGAATTTGCATGTTCTCCCCATGTATGCGTGGGTTTCCTCTGGGCGCTCCGGTTTCCTTCCAAAGACATGCAGGTTAGGTGGATTGGCGATTCTAAATTGGCCCTAGTGTGTGCTTGGTGTGTGGGTGTGTTTGTGTGTGTCCTGCGGTGGGTTGGCACCCTGCCCGGGATTGGTTCCTGCCTTGTGCCCTGTGTTGGCTGGGATTGCGTCCAGCGTGACCCTGTGTTTGGATTCAGCGGGTTGGAAAATGGATGGATGGATGGATGTGATCTGTATACATAATTTATATTTATTGCATTTATTCTGATATAAAAATTAATAAAACATTTTTTAAGAAAAATGAAGCACAGACAGAAAAGTGCATTAGAAAACATCTAGAATAAGGATTAGGAGATACTGTAGAAGTTTAAGAAAAGTTCAGGAACCTAAGATCACAAGAATAAAGTGGAACTACAGCAGGGGCCAAAAGAAAATGTATATCATTTTCAACAGCCACAATATATGTACTATGAAATGATCAGACTTGACACACTCATAAATGTTTGGGACAGCCACCCGTGTATTGTCCCTGGGTTTTGAAAATTAGATAGAAGTGTCTTCTATGGAGATCATAAATGAACTGAATATAGGTTGTAAAAATGGCGGCTTTATATGCCAAGACCGGAAGTGACCTTCTTCCGACGTCATATGCGGAAGTGACATAGTCATTGGCAACGTTGTTCTGGGCACCAGAACCGGAAGTGATGTCTTCAGGGATGAGTCAGACAGGTTTTCCCACACCTGGTCTACAGAAACAACATAGATTCACTAAAATAATAATGAAACTTTTTGTGTTACTATGACCCAGTTGGTTTGCTGGTTCCTTTCTTCATTTTAACATTTTTTTCACATGTTTTTTTAGTATTCTTTGTGTATTATCTTTTTCCTAATCTGTGTAGGCCAAAGCCTGCTTTGAAGTTTGGGCTGATAATGGTTTTTAAGCCTCAGAGGAACTCAGGACTAAATTTTGGAGATTTAGCCTCATTTCGATGATGAGAGCCTGCAGGAAACTTATTAGCCACAGACCAGAGGTGCAGTTCTATTTTGTTAAAAGTACAGAAGACAGGTGCACACTGTTTTGACAGATAGGCAATTTCAACACTGTTGGCATTATGGTATCACCAGTGTAGATAGTGAGCTACAGTATGGGGCAGCTAGCCTGCCAGGTACTCAGAGACTCGCTGACTTTCTGCTCAGCCTGTGACGAGCTGTCAGCCAGCTGCTACAATACTTTCTCACAAAAACTAGAAATTGGCACTGAGTGATTTACAACACTATCAAATTGTTTTTAGTATTCATTTTTAGGGACCTCCACAATTTTTTTTCATGCTTTCAGGTGATTCAGAGGGTTCATTAAGACCACCCTTCCTCCTCCTCAAGACCTGCTAAATTTTGTAACTTGTTCCTTGGTTTCTTTTCTTGTCTTTTCAGGAGCACACCTCTTGAAGGAAATTGAAGCCAGTCTGCAGTCCCCTCCTATTTGGATAGACCTTCAAGGTATCTCCCTTTCTGTGAGGCCACTCTTCCAGTCTTATGCTCTTCTTTTTGTTCAGTTGTTCTAATTGTGACTTTCAGGCTTGCAGAAGACCCACAGAGATCATATATTTGGGTCAACAAGAAATCTGGAATACCAAACCCACCCTGGAGTGCCCCATGCCAATGCTGTGGGCCTTGAGACTCAATACACAGAGTTGATGGTCATTAAGCAGTACACAAGGACCTATAATGAGACTCACCATGAACTTGAGAAGACTGGGAGAACTCATGCAGAAATGGTGGAAGAGCGGGCAAAGGAGAAATGTGAGAAAATCTGGACTGAACAGTTGTTCAGAAAAAGTCCAGGCAGTAAATCTGCACCTAACATTGTGGTGGTTAGCGGAGTGGCTGGGATTGGGAAAACTACCATGGTACAGAAGATCATGTTTGACTGGGCCAGGGGCACTCAGAACAAGAGGTTTACATTTGTGTTCCTGTTTAAGTTCCGGGATCTCAATCTCCTAGACGACCAGACAGAGCCTCAGATGCATCTGACTAGACTGATTGTGAGATACTATAAATATCTCAATGACCTGAAACTAAGGGAAATCCTGCAGAAACCCAAACATCTGCTCTTTATACTAGATGGGCTGGATGAGTACAAGCATAAACTGGACTTCACACACAAGAAACTCTGTTCAGACCCTGAACAATTCTTCCCTGTCCACGTCCTTATCACCAGCCTGATCAGACGGACATTACTGAAGGGCTGTTCAGTCCTGCTTACAAGCAGACCAACAGCCCTGGAGTCCCTGGATATGGGGACAGTTGACCGATTTGCAGAGATCTTAGGGTTCTTCCCCAAACAAAGGCTGATGTACTTTAAGAAATTCTTTGGTGATGAAGATCTGGGCTCGGAGGCTTTTCAGTATGTGGAGGAGAATGCCATCCTCTACACCATGTGCTTCAACCCCTCATACTGCTGGATCATCTGCTCTGTGCTAAGGAATTACTTCACTATGAATGAGGAAGACAGAAAAAAGGCCCCCAAAACTGTTACTGAACTCTTTGTCATGTTTCTTTACAACATCCTGACCAATCATAAGCGACAGGCAGAGGACCAGAGGGGGATTCTGGTGAATCTAGGAAAGATGGCTTTTCATGGGGTAGCCAACAGAATTCTTGTGTTTTATGACAAGTTTGAGATGTTCTCCTTTGGACTCAAGTCAGTTGACTCTTCTCCATTCCTCTCTGGGTTCCTAAAAGAAATCCTGCAGGAAGAAAATACTGAGGAATGCATAACATACACATTCTTTCACCTTACGTTGCAGGAGTTTATGGCTGCCTGCTCCTTCTTCCTAGATTCATCAGATGACATAGAGAAGCTGCTTGAGAGGCTAGACTCCTGTACAGATGGTCGTTTTGAGATTTTCACTCGATTCCTTGCAGGACTGGCACGATATTCTTTGACGAAACAACTGGAAGAAATTCTTGGCTGGTTTCTTAGGAAGTCGTCAGTGAAGATCCTGCAATGGGTGAAGGAGAAAGCTGAACGAGCTCTGGGGAGCAGGGATACAAGTGAATTACTACGAGTGTGCCACTGGCTCTATGAGACTCAAAATGAAAAGTTAATTCGTGATGCCATTGGAAAGGACCTAAAGCTGAGCCTTAGTAGCATAATATTATCACCTCTGGACTGTGCTGTGCTGGGCTCAGTTATCAAATGCTGTGGAGAACTTGAGGAGCTTCGGCTGTATAAAATAAATCTGACCCACGAGAGTATGAAAAGACTGGCACCAGGGCTCAGCTGCTGCCGCAATGTCTTGTGAGTAACAAAACCTTGAAGACTTTACTTTTCCTGTCTCTACAAACAGATGTTTTCCATGAGAGTTACTAATACCAGTGTTTTCTGCCATATTAATCCTGCCCCTATCAAATATTGAGGCATTGTGTCCTCTTTAAATTCTAGTTCACTTTTTGAAGAGTGAGGGATGTACTAAAAGTAATGATTAAAAGTATGTATCTGTTATGAATCCAGCCTTTGGCATCCTGAGTTATGCTCTGTTTAATTTTTGGCAGTTTACTTTTTTTTGTTTGTTGTTCAGGTGACTCCATCTTCTGCAATGTTTGTTGCTGCCATTTTGTGACAAATTGTGTCATCATTCCATGCTAATATAAGATGGCATTGTGCAACTTCCAGCATCAAAGTTTTCTGATCCTCTCTAAAATTAAACAACTTTGCTAAGAAATTAGTTGGCTCAATTAAAAAAAAATAGTATCAGAACCCTGGCAACAATTTTCTGGCTTTCAGTTTTAGTTGTTTCTGGTTCTGATGATTGTTTCATTTTGACCCCAGCCAGATCTTTGATTTTTATTTTATTCAGTTGCCTTGCTACTTTCATTCCCTAATCATTTTCAAGATGTTCAATACCCCATCCCAACTGACACTACCTTTCTGGAAGTATAAAGGTTTCTTATGATAGAACTTTATCATAGCCATGCATAAATTATTTAATTGCACCGTACCCTATTCCATTCTCTGCTGCAACTTCTCTGATTGTCACGTCTTGATTCTTTCCAATGAGAGCATTATCTTTTTTCTCTGTTGATCTCAGTAAATAACCAGTGAGCATAGGGCTAATTGGCAATGCCCGCATTCTTGAATTGAGAGTGTTCCTTTACTGTTTGGGCCCATGAACACATCTCCATTTGCACATTTATGTTGAGGGTATGTCCCCTGGTTTATGTTTATTTTACATTTTATATTCTTTTTTGAGTGTTTACCAGGCAGGTGTATTGTTAGTTACACTCCAGTTACTGAGTAGGTCAGGAAAGTGATTGCTTGTGTAATTCATCCAACCTTTTGGCTTTCTGCTAGCTTTTTGCTTTAGCTTAAGTTTCTTCTGCTAGGCAGGAGTTAAGTTTTGGGTTCTTCACTTCATATTTTTTACATTATCAAGTGTCTTTTGCTCCTTCCCTTTTAGAAGCTAAACATTTAGTTTAGTTTTCATTGATTGACTATTTTTGATGTTCAATATCCTTTTCATTTTACTCCCATTGATAACTGCTACTTTACTGAATTAATCAATTTCCCTGGATTGCTATTTCATTTTGTAAATTATTTCTGTGCATTTTAATCTTTTTCTTTGTTTCTGGTTTGTTAGGCATTTTCCCTTATTTTGTAACAAATATAATTGATTTCTCTGTAAGGTCAGTGTGATTAAGTTAAGACACAGCTGAGGTTTAGGTTAGGTTTAGGGGTTTGCAGGACCTCAGTGTGCTGCTACAGCATTTTGCTATGGCTTTCCCTTTCTGCATCTTTTTGCCATTTTGATAGAGATTTTGATATAGATTTCTCACTTTAGTGGTTTACTAGAAATGTTTTCTCTTTCTTCTAGCATATTCCTAAAGCTTTCTCATTTTTGTCTCTTTGTTGTTTTTAGCGTTCTACTAAAGTTTTGTTTCCCTGTCTAGTCCTTTTCGCTTCAGGATTCTTCTAGAATTGTTTTACTCCGTAGGCATGGTTGCCTCTTTCTCCCCTCTTGCCTTTTTTTCATGTCTCACTTCTCTTACCCTCTTTTTTAATTTCCATTCCCATCCCTGTAACTACTCAGGCAGTGGATAGACCAGTTGGGCACTAGTGACTATCAAGCTAGAATTTACGCAGTTTTATGCTGTTTATGTTCATTATTCTTCTCTTATTCTGCTTTATTGAATTAGAATGCAAGTTGTTTTAATAAAGCTATGTGGTTTTTTTTTCTAAAACCTACCCAGGTTATTGTGCTAAGAGCTCAATGGCAAATAGCGAGTTTAAATAAATAATCAGGTAGAGAGCGTGCAGGCTCCAAAATGGTGCAGGTGTGCACGTGCCGGTGCTGCTCCAGGGTTGATTGGGGTGCTTAGCTGATCAAGCATTCATGTGCAAATGCGAGCAGATCAGTCAGGGGCCTCATTCACACCTCGGAGTAGGTGGAGGACAATACCTGCACCTAATCGGGCAGTATTAATGGAGTCTACACAGCAGAGAAGAGAGGAGATCAAGAAAAGGATGAGAGAAACAAACAAATGGAGGTTAAAGAAGGAGAAAGAGGAAGCCCTGTGTGGAGCCCGTGTTGTAAAGAGTGGAGACAGGTTGTCAGGAGTATGACCTGAGGAAGCGAGTGGCAGGCCTGAGCTCATTTGTGGTGGTGGAGAAGGGGCGCTCCTTAGAACAACGCATAGTAGTAGGAGCGGTCATGTTGTGTAGCATCTCCTTTCTAATGCCAACAGACAGTCTGAGGGAGACCTGCATGGGGTTCAGAGGAGAGTCACATGGACGCTGACAGACTGGCAGTAGGAACCCGAATCCAGTATTTAGTAGATGACTGCACATGTCGTCAGGCATATCCTTATGCTGCAAGATCCTCAGGGAACACGCTGAGGTGATGCCAGATTTTAGAGAGAGGCATTGGAGCTCATAAGTGTTTTAATTGAAGGACCTGCCTGGGATTTTAACCTCATTTTTATGGAATTATTTATTGCTTGTTTTCAACCTCCATTTAGCACCTTTGTTTTAATGGATTATTTATTGAAGATCTTACACTTGCACTATTGGACATGGTTTACTTTGGACTGGTTTGAATAAAAGCACTTGGCGTTTCTGCACCAACCCCTTGCTGACTGTGTGTGCCCTCGTTTCATTTTACAACTATCTGGCTTCAAGAGTCTCAACTAGGGAGCATGGCACTGACCAGGACTGTCACAGTTACACAAAGATAAATTTAATAGACTGTTTCTAAATGTAGGCACTTTTAGCTATCAGTAAAAGCCTCTGCTCCCTACAAAATTAAAGTGGGTCAGTAAATGAGTAAGTGTATGATTGTGGCTTAAGTAATTTCCTTTGGGATTAATAAAGTTTTTTGATTCTGATTCTGACTTTTCTAATGCTTCTGTCCAATAACACACATTTAATATTTAACTGTAGAGCAAGAGGGAGACATTGCATTTTATAAATATGTGTTTTCCATAACTAAAATTAAAACAAGGGAATTTTAAACAGTACTGAATTACCTGAAGGAGCCCTTCATTCAGTCTGTCTGTCTGTGTCATTATCTTCCTCTCCTCACCTTGGCAGGATGCAGGCATGTGACGTGACACCTCCATGTTGTGAGGCCCTCTCCTCTGTACTCTGTGAAGAAACTTCACAGGTGATTCTGCTGCGCCTGGACAGTGACAATATTTGCAATTCAGGAATACACCTGCTGTGTGATGGCATGAGAAAACCAACCTGTAAATTAAAACAACTGAGGTGAGTAAACATGGAGTAGGTCCACTACTACTGCTTTCAGAGGAGGGCCACTTCACAATTAATGGGTATCAGAGGTCTGGGGATCAATTAGCTTGGCTCAAGCAATTCATCCCGACTGAGACTAACCATGACTCTTTGGACTATTGTGAAAGAAAAAATTAACTGCTTGCAAGGCACTTAGGGTTAATAGCTGACAAAGCCGTTTTGCTATAACGGCAGGTTATTCATACAGCCATCTGTCATAAGACAGGGTGCAGTAAGCTGACCTAGGACCATTTCCAGTTTCTTTAGGAACGCGTCTATTTGACACAGGAAAGATGACCTTTCCTGCTTTAGGGTCTATCTGACAAGTAAAAAAAAAATAAAAACAGATGGCCTATTAGCATAATAAAATAAAATGTTTAAGTAAACGATATTATGCTTTTTGATTAAGTAAGGGAAAGGGGAAGGAAGAAGAAATTATAAAAAGCCAATCAAAAAATGCCTTGCATTCTTCTGCATTGCAACGTAGAATCCATGTACTCATCTGTGACACACTATGTAAGTGAATTAGGTGATTGCCTACAGCAGAAATTAAACGGTCAAAATCAGTTGTGAACCACAAAAGTAAGGAACATTGATCAAGACCTGTTGTACTAATAGGAAAAAAGAGGATATTTGGTTGATATTAAACAGTAGAAGTAACATCTAATTTCTTCATTCTCATATGTAAATTTTATTTACTGTAATCATGTCCACACATAACCGTGAGTGAGGAAGCTGCTGTCATACTTGGTATTTAAGTCCTTTCTTCATATAAGAGTTGATACATTGCTGGATTAACTTTTCCAGCAGTGTTCCCTGATCCTTCCTTTGACACTTATAGCCCCCCTGCATCAGTGGATTAACTTTATCAACATTTTGATTCACATTTACTCAAAGTGCTTCTATCTATCTATCTATCTATCTATCTATCTATCTATCTATCTATCTATCTATCTATCTATCTATCTATCTATCACAGCATGTATTATTTTGATCAAAAAATTTATTCCTCTGTGTACATTGATTTTTTACAAAAAATTCCTCAAGGATGTGAATGTTTAGCAGATAACCTTTTAAATTCTGGATATGAACCACAGTGCTGCTGGGAATTTTCTTTTGGTGACATAGAGGTGACTACTATTGACTTTAAGCAGACATGGAATTGAAATTTTCCTTTAATTTGCTCCTTAATGCCTCTCCTATTCATATATGAGGATATGTGAGGTTACTGGCATACTGGTACACCAATGAGGCAGATGTTTAATATCTCTCTTGTGGTGGAGGAGGAGGAGGAGGAGCAGATTTCTCTTCAATGGACCAGGTCTAGGAATTAGGAGTAGTGATGGTTTAGTTAAAGGAGCCCTTCACCCTTCATATTTGTCCATCTGCCTGGTTCAGTAACTCCATGAGTGTCTACTTCTTCTTTCCCATCTCTGTAGGTTGCTGTCATGTGAACTCACCTCTGAATCTTGTGAGGCCCTCTCCTTGGCTGTCTCTTCTGAACACTCGCTCCTAACTGAGCTGGACCTGACGGGCAATAAACTGGGGGACTCAGGAGTGCGCCTACTGTGTAAGGGCCTGAGGAGCCCAAAGTGTAAGCTTGAGACCCTGGGGTGAGTAAACAGTGATGGAGTAAGTGTGTAGTGTATGTGTTTGTGTCTCTGTGTGAGTGTCCATGAATCTATCACTGATGGCTGTAGGATGCCAGTATTAAAGATAACCTGGATAAAACAATGTGTTTAAATCTGTGCACAGGCCAAATGGTAAAAAAAATCAGATTGGCACAAGCAATGGACAGATGAGTCTTTTTGTTTGCGGTTTTCATTCATCACTTTCATTTAGACCCTTTAAATTCTCTGCAAACAACTCTATGCCTAGGAGCTTTCCCCAGTTTATAGACTCTCATAGTATAATAGTCAGTGTCCAGGTTATTGTTTTGTCTAACTGGCCTGTAGCTACAAAATACAAATTTGTATGGTATATAAATTAATCAAATCTAAAGGCCAACTGGCTTGCAGCCTTGGGCTCTTTGCCTCCATATTAAAACTCTCACTCCATTTTCTGATGATAGCTCAACAACGTGTTTGTAACCTTTTTCTTTTTTTTCTGTTCAGGTATCCTTTAGCCAGGTTTCCCTTCTACATAGGGATTCCTCATAATGCAGACAATATCAGGTTCACAAAGAGTCACACCAGCTGCTCCCTGATGTCTGCAGTCCGGAATCACTCACATAGATAGCTTCCTGCCTCCTAGTGCTTCCCTATAACTGAAGGCAAGGAGCCAACGAGGATACCCTTCCTTAGCCTGAGAGAAATTGACAACCCTGAACTTAGAAAGCCATTAAATGATCACTAGAAGAGAAAATTGCTTATTTGAGTTTTTCATTATCATTAAGAAATTATTGCAAATATGCTGTACATACTGTGGATGTTTAAAATACACATTTTTAGGATTTACTTGATAGAAGCCTTTCTGTTATTTACAAAAAGGAAAAGTAGAGGGATGAATTGTGGGTCTTGGTAGAATTGTCAAATATTTTGTAAGCAAGCGTGGAAATTTGATTTTATCCTAGACTGACTCCTCCAGTTAGGCTCTAGCACTTATACTGGGGTGAATTTGTAAGGTGCACAGTCCACAGTGTAGACAACTTCAGTTATTCTAGACCCAGAAATAACCTGAATGATCTGATGGAGTCCGTCCTTGTGTCTCAGTAACTTCACTGTGTCTTCATTTCCTCACCTATGCAGGTTGGTGTCGTGCAGCCTCACCTCTGGATCTTGTGAAGCTCTTTCCTCGGTTCTCTCTTCTGAACACTCCTGCCTGACTGACCTGCGACTAACTGGCAATAATCTGAAGGATTTAGGAGTGCGTCTTCTGTGTGAGGGGCTGAGGAGCCCACTCTGCAAATTACAGACCATGTGGTGAGTGGGCTGAGTGAGGGGGTTTTGGGGGGTATTTATGAATGTTTCAAGTGCAGTGGCAGTCACACATAGTGAATCAAATGTAGAGGTAAGTGGGAATACTTAATAAATCTGTCAGTGCCAATTCCTTAAAATGCTAAACATAAAATCAAAACATCAGCTGAATGTAGTGCCTTGGAGCTGTGAAGCAATCTACTATATATATATATATATATATATATATATATATATATATATATATATATATATATATATATATATATATATATATTCACGGCATTCGTAGTCTGAATCACAATCTGATTGTATGGGTGGTTACCTACCAGGTAACGCTTGTGGTTGGTCAGCAAGTCGGCTAACATCCGCCACATGCCCTCTTTCAGTTGTGAGAAGCAGATCATAGAATGGCTGAAACAGTTTACTGTCAAATAATGCAAAGAGTACGCAACACGTGTTTCGCAGAATTAGGGCGAAACACGTGTCGCGTACTCTTTGCATTATTTGACAGTAAACTATTTTAACCATATATATATATATATATATATATATATAAAATCCTAAGCCAAAAAGTGCAATAATTTTATGTCACGTTTTTTGTCATGTTTTTTGTCATGCTTTAAATCTGGCTTATTTTAAAACCTACATATATACAGTATGTTTGGTATCATTCTTTTCAGAATTTATCGAACTTTAATGTGATGTTGTTAGATTTTCAGATTCTTATTCCATTTGTAAATTATAAACTAAAAAATATCAAGAACTCACGTCCCGCAAGACAAGACTTTGTGCCAACAGATTTAACCATGCCCGGGGCCGGAAATAAAAGACAAAGAGTAGATGACAAAGACAGCTGTTGTACGGGCTTTTAAACGAGATGCAGATCACGCGGCACAGCAACAGCAGCAAGCCAGTAGCTGATCAAGCAAAGATGAGGTAAAAAAAAAACTGTATTTGTTTCCCATTGTGTCACCATTTAAGAGGGGGTTTCGGAAGAGCGACTGCATCTCCTTGGGGTGCGTTCAGCCCCCCTCTTCACAACACGAGCGGCAGAGACACAAAGTAGCGCAGGCAAGGGGTTGGTGAGCAAAGCGAGCAGGGGGTAAGCCCCCTAGTATATAATAAAAAGGAAAAGCGAGCAAAATAGCATAATAAATAGAAATAAAATATATACATTGTATATGATAGAATATTTCCTAGGCAGGCTTTGCATATGAAAGAAAAGTATATTAAATATGCAGAGCACAATGTGCTATGAATAATAGTTGAATTTCTTGGCTGCCAAAAGTAAAAGAGCAAATACAGAAGCAAGGAATAGAAAAATGAACAGATATAATGGTTCAGTCAAGGTTTCTGTCCTGGCTTAAGTTTATTCTTTGTCTAGTTGATATTTGTATTTAATTATTATTTGTTTTGTGTTCCTTGTTTTAATGTAACTTTTTGTCATTGTACCATTATTTTAAATATTGTTTTAATTATATACTATGTGATTCACTTGAGTATAATCCTTGTGTTTTGTGGGTGGAACCACCAAGAGATGGAGCCACTCTGACATCACGAGTGAAGGGCCGCCCTCAGCCTTTATACTGTGAGGTTGAAGAGTGAATCCTTCAGTGGTTCATTGACTTTTATGGATTGCTTTTATTTTATCTATTTGTTTTTGTCGTTCTGGAGTTTTTACTTGTTTTTTTGTTTTTTTTTCTGGTTTGTGGACTTGGACTTGTTTGGTATGTGTTGCCATTTTAGTCATAATTTTTCTTCTGCTTTGGCTTATTTAAAATAAGTTCTTCCTTT